>NW_006921793.1:4919539-4940576 GCF_000298275.1 Orycteropus afer afer
TGCTATCAGAGCTCCCATATCAGAATTAGGTTGCTGTAATTTTCCACTGACTTCAATCACAGGGCATGGTAGTACTAAGAGACATCCTAAAGAATCTCCTATATTCCAGACATATTCTTCTTTACTTCCATTATGTAATGTCAATCCAATTTCCTCCTGGTAATCAGGATCTATCACACCAGATAGTACAGTAATGCACTTCGTCCGTTGATCCAGAGGCATGAAGAAGACAAAATGGCCAGGTGGCATTCTTAATTTCCAGTTCAATGCAATTACTATTGTGTCTGCAGGTGGGAGCGTTCCTCCCTTTGGGACTAAGACCTCCAGACCCTCAGAGCATAGGGCAGCAGGGACAGGAAGCAAAAATATACCCAGCAAAATTGTCCCTCAAATTATGATGGTGAAATAGGACATTTCCAGATAAGCAGAAATTAAGGGAATTTGTTAAAACCAGACCAACCTTACAAGAAATGCTAAAGGGAGCCCTTTAGACAGAGAAGCAACAACAGCCAACAACAATTGACAATACACATGATGATGTAACCCAGAAACTAACCCAGCTATGGAATTATCTAAAGTAAATAAGCCTACAAGATTGTAAACAGAGAACCAGAGACATCAATTGACAAATGAGAACAACTACAAACCATAAAGAGGAAAAAACTGTCATTACAGAACTTCTAGACGGTAGGGAAGTCAGTCAACTACAAGATAGAACGGACTGTTCTAAACTTGGGAAGAAAAGTATAAATCACAGGGAAACCTCAAAAAAAAAAAATAAATAAACCTTCACATCCAAAAAGAGGACCAGCATAAATATTCAGCAAACACTAAAACAATAGCAATGAAGGAAGTGATAACATGATTCAAACAAAATGAGCTCAGCATAGAAAATTATATGGGACAAAGAAATTGACCACGAAAAAGCACATAACAAAAAGCAACAAATTCATATTTGCCAATAATTACTTATCTGGCAAGTAACTTATCTCGTAAGATTTATAGCAAAAGAGTAGATGACCAAACTATGGTACATACACATAATGGAATGCTATGTAGCACTAAAGAATAATGTAGAGTCTGCAAAACATCACATAATAAGAATGAACTTGGAGGACATTATGCTGAGTGACTAAGTCAATCAGAGAAAGACAAATACAGTACTAGTTCATTGTTGTGGAGGGTCAAGAAAAGATTTCTATATGGAGGAAAACTTTCTTTGTTGGTTGTCAGGGGTGGGAGGGGAGGGGAGAGGACACTGCAAAAAAAAAAAAAAAATGCATTGACCCATGTCACTTAAGTATTTCACTGTACATAAATTACATTTCAATACAATGCATTAAAAAAAAAAAAAAAACAGACAAAGGAGACACCGAACCCAATCGGCTTAACATATATACTACAGCAAAACACTGTTCTACATCCTACTTTGGTGAGTAATGACTAGGGTCTTAAAAGCTTGCAAGCAGCCATCTAGATGCGGAGATGGGTCTCTCACCCAGAGCAAAGAAGAATGAAAAAAACCAAAGACAAATGGAAACAATTAGTCCAAGGGACTGGTAGACCATGTGAACCTCAGCCTTATTCATCTGATCATAAGACCAGAAGAACTAGATGGTACCCAGCTATCACTGCCAACCACTCAGAGTGGGATTGGTGTATGAGATCCTGGATAAACTGGGAGAACAATGTGTAACAAAACTAAGAATCATTAAAAAAAAAAAAATGACCAGGTGTTTTGGTTTGATAGAACCTGGTGTGAGACCCCTGAGACTATGGCCCTTACTACTCTTCAGGTCTGGAACTGAACTCACTCTTGTGGCTTCCAGCCAAACAATATACAGGCATATGGGGTGAACACTTACATCAGGTGGATACACTCCTTGGAGTGATCATGGAGAACAGAAAGGCAGTGTTTGTACAGGGAGATAGCTGGGGGGAAGGGGGAACGGGGTGGCAGGAGTGCATGGGAGGGAAGGACACAGGAAAGAGGTTAACTATGGGAGGAAGTGGGAAGAGAGCTGTTAATATGGTGGGGAACTATAGTCAATGTCCTGAAACAAAATGTATGAACTGCTATATGGAAAATGAATTTACTATGTAAACTTTCACTTTTTTTTTTCAAAAAAAAAAATCAGGCAACGTATTACATAGGGTTGGTATGAATTGGAACCAACGTGACAGCACCTAACAATCAAGGGCAATTTTCCCTTCCAGGGCATTTGCCATCGTCTAGAGGCATTTTTTGTTGTCACCCTGGGTTGGGGGGTAGTGGGCTATAGGCATTTAATGAGTAGTGGCCTGGAATGCTACCAAACATCCTACAAAGCACAGGAAATCCTCCCTCAACAAAGAATTAACTAGCTCCAAATATCAATAGAGCTGAGGTTGAGAAACTTTGGGATAGACCAAGCTTCCTGCCTTCAGGGAGCTTTTATTGTGGCAGAAGAGGAAGGCTTGTATTTAGAAATCCTAATTACTGGTCTGTCATAGGCTCTTGCCACTCCAGGGCTAAATAATCCTTAAAAGAATAACAAAATGCTGACTTGGATAAGTCAAGCTCTCAAGTTCAGGCTCATGTAAAGTTTTTCAGCCCAGTATCAAATTTGAGAATTACTATCATCTGGGCTCATTTTTCAAGCAGTGTAGCTTGCTTAGGAACTGTTCTTTTTGGATGTCATGGGTGAGAGTTTTAAACCCTGGGGACACTGTCCTCTTCCATAATATTAATTTCACTAGGGTCATGCAGAGGTTATAACTGGTGTAATTAAAAAACCTTTGGAGTTCAATCAAATAATGTGGCCAGGAGAGAGATTTCTCTCTAAATGGGGGCATGGTATGGGTGGGTCATGTGACTGGTAACTAATATCCCATCTGATTGGCAGCCCTGAGGATCCCTCCAGGGTGGTGGTTGTTCAGTGACAACTGCTCTTGTAACCTGCTGTGGGATGTAATACCCAGAGTATCTGAAGGGCCACTTCAGCTTTGAAAAGGGCCTTGTCTGCTGGAACAGTCTCAAGCCAGTTGTTAAACCGACAGCCTAAATCTTTTTGTTTTGCTTTTATTTCTTGGTTTAAGCGAAGACTATTATCCCTGTGTGTGTGGTCCTTTGACCTGAAACTCAACCTTTTGGTCATAGTCCAGTAAGGATTATTATTACTGCAGAAACTAGACTAAAAAATCTAAGGTTTTTGTTTTGTTCTTGCAAGTACAATCCTTATGCCAAGGTTGGTAAAGGCAGACTAGTAAAGGCCAGCATGCTGTCTTCTGCTCCATTAAACACACACACATACTGAAACTTTGCTCTGTGATGTAACTGAAAAGTGGCAGTTTGAACCCATCATCAGCTCTGTGGGAGAAAGACCTGGTGATTGGCTCCTGTAAAGATTGCAGAAAATCCTGTTGGGTAGTTTTACTGTCACGTGGGATCACTATGAGTTGAAATCAGTTCATTGGCACTCAACAATATGAAACACAAAAGTCATGGACTGGAAAGCTACGTGTGTGTGGTGGTACCCAGCTAGTTGCTGCTGAGGAAAATGAGAACTGCACGTGTACTCTGGTTCCACTGTTTGCAACTGCAGGGCTTAGCACAGTAGTAGAGCCTCCTTTCAGCTGAGCTTATCTGCCCCAGCCCATGGGCCAAGTAAGTAGCCCCTGTTGGGAAAGCCTATGCACTTGGTCGCTTTGGAGGAATCCTGTGAGTGAGCAGAGAAGGGTCCTTTGTTCAGGTGCCCTGTGCATAGGAGAAGGGAACAGGGGGAACACCTACCTTTCAAATGTGTATTCACTTTCAGCCCTGAAGTAGTACACATGGGACTTGAAATGCAGCTTGAACACGTAGTCTTTGTGGATGTTCTCGGATTCGGAAGGAATGGTGAGTGAATATCCTAGCAGAGGCAGGCTGGCAAGGGGATGATTGTCCTAGAGGGGTGAACAGAAGGTGGCACTCAAGCTGGCTGCCTGCCTCTTGTGCAGCAGCAGCTTGGGGAGCAAAGGCTGCTATGCCCCTAGGCTCCTGGCTTGGAATGTGGTCTCTGCTGAGTCACTGTGGTCCACAGTGAGTCCTGGCCAGGATATGAGCCATCAACTAAGTGAGCCATGTATCTTCCTTGTCTAGTCAGTAGGTGAGGCACCTTTCAAAGCTGAAGTGGTCCTTCAGTAGAAGGACCGTATCAGCCTTCACACTTGGGGAGCTGTGGGTCTCTGGTAGCCGTGGCCTTGCCCAGCAGGCCTGTGGCAGGTGCTTCGCCAGCCCTGTGCACGCCTGCCTGGGTGGCTTAGCAGCACCGGCTCCAGGGCTGGTGGCTGCAGTGGGATGAGAGGCCTTGGCAAAGGTCCCCACCCTTCCAGCGGAGGACTCTTCCCCTGTGAGCAGGGAGGGGGCTGTGAGTCCCCAAGGCTTTCCCCAACCTCACACCTGTCGGGTCTCAGGCAGATGTACTCCACTTAGCATCCCCAGCCCAAGTGCAGATCCCAGGGCCACATGCCCTGTGTGAGCCACTCACCTGGTGTGATTTGTAGAAGAAGAGGCAGAAGTTAGTGAACACTACCCACAGCTTCTGCCACCCGTTGCTGTTTTTAAATTTCCTCAGCAGGTTCCCAGATAACTGATTCTGAAATACAAATAGTTCCATAAGCAGCACAGACAGGGGCACACATCAAAACAATATGACAAGTGGGGGTGCAGCCAAACCCCATGGGAAGGACTACTTTGACTCCACAGTTCAGTTGGGCTTCTGGGGTGTGGTGACTTACTCTGTGGCACAGGTGTTGTGCTAGGACTAGGATTCCTGTGATTGCAGGAATGGGGTCCACTGTTACCCTTGAGCCAGGAGACTCCCTTGGTGGACTGCGTGAGCCTGACGTGGTTAATCCTTCTTGTCACTCTTCAACAACGGTGAGCAGCGTGTTTCTAGTCCAGCTGTGCAGCTCTATACTGCCCTCTAGTGAGCCCGGGACAGGATCTAGCTCAGGCTGCTCCACCCCACATCCCTCTTGCCCAGAGCTGGGAGCAAGTGCCTGCCCCTCACATGCCTGGCTTTCATCAGAATAATTTCATGCCCTTTACTTCTTTGTCCTGCACAGAAGAGACCTCTCCCCAGGACACAGATAATAAAGTAGTAAAAATAGGTCTGACGAACCAAAAGCTACTGCCATCAAGTTGATTCAGCCTCACAGTGACTCAACAGGACAGAGTAGAACTGCCTCATCTATCTCCCGCAGAGTGGCTGGTGGGTTCAAACTGCTGACACTTTGGTTAACAGCCAAATGGTTTAGCCACTATGTCACCAGGGCTTCTTCAGGTTTGATAGGCCCTCCTCAAACACAGGGATGTCCCTGTTTAACTCCATAGCTCCTGGTGCAGGCCACTTGTGAATTCACAGGCAGCCGAGAAGGGACGCCAAGAGCAGAGAGAATGTAAGTCCTCACTGATCTTCCAAAGTCTCTCAGTCTTATCAGCTATGAGGACAGTGACAAGGCCTGTCCACAGCCAAACAAGGTGATGGCTCGTTCAGCCATTTCTGAAAGGTAAGCTACCAGGTGAAGCTCAAATGGGCATATTTACTGTATTTTTATGCAGATAACACACATGCTGTGCCAGGACTTTTTAATTGTATCATTTCCACATGCTATTTACATGGGCACCGTGGTAGATAAGGTTGTGTGTCAACTTGGCTTGACCATGACTTTGAGTGGCTTGGCAGGTGTATGAAGTTATTCCCCATGAAGTGATTGGATATGGTATAGTCACTTCCATGGTAGAATCTGCTGTAAGCAGTTAATTAGTTGAAGGGGAGTTGCCTTTGGGGTATGGCCTGATTCTAGTATATATGGCTCATCATCATCTCCAGTTCCTCAACTTGAACCAGTAGCCTGCTGTGTTGCCTGCTGATCTTGGGACTGTTGTCTGCACAGCCTGTTAGTCAACAATCTGCCAATTTACCTGCCATCTTGGATTTGTCAGTCTTAGCAGCAAACAGCCTGCTATATTGCCTGCCAATCTTGAGTTCATCACCCCCTGCAGCTGTGTGAGTCAGAAGATGGCCTCCAGCTTGCTCCAGTGGGCCTGGGAGGCAGAGGTGAAACCCAGGTTGAGGGGCCTCTATCCAGCCTCTAGAGCTGGTATGCTGAACTTGACTTCTAGCCTAGTCTTTCCCTAGAAAATTTGGACTTCTAGCTTCCTAAACTTAAGAGAATAAATTTCTGTTGGTTAAAGCCATCTACTGTTACAGCAGCACTAGAGAAGTAAAATAGGCATGTTATTTGCAAAAAAAAAAAAAAAAAACCAGTATTGTATCTCTTTGTCATAAGTGTAGTAACCATTTAAAGATGTAAAAGCCATTCTTAGTTCTCAGGCATAAAAGTCCAGGTACTAGGCTGGATTTGGCTGACCCTTCTCTGTAAATTCATCTGCTCCTGGAGGCTAGCATGCTGTAACTGTGCTACCCCAAGAGAGCTGGACTTGAGGTGTCTCTGGGCCACCCAAGACTTTGACATAGGTGTTTGCTGTACATTTGAATGGTCTAAGTGCCTCCAGGGATTAAATAAAGGCTTCAAGCCTACCAAAATTCTCCTGTCTTGACAATCATAACTTACATATTGCAAAAGTAAATATACAGTGAGGAAAAAGATGATGTTTAACAGTGGTCTACCTCCACTGGGGTCACTGTATGAGATTATTCAACTCGGCTTGATTACATTTTTTTTTCCCCCATGAGATAGTCCCTGGTTCTTCCCCTCAACCTCCATACACTCCCCTTTCCCACTGTGGTAATCCATGTCCCTTGGAAGAAATCTTTGGCAGGCAAATTTTGCAAGTGGACCAGTGAAGTGTGAAGTAGAAACAGTACTGCAGACAGTCTGTCAGGAGGTGTGATGGTTAAGGTATGTGTCAACTTGGCTAGGCCATGGTCCTCAGTGGTTTGGCAATTATGACATAGCTGTTCTTCATGATGAGATCTGATATGATGTAATTACTTCCATGATGAAATCTGCAATGAGCAGCCAATCAGTTGAAAGGGAGTTTTCTTGATGGTGTGGCTTGCTCTGGATGGTCTGGCAAAGTTCTCCTTTTCTGCAGTGTGCATCCTGCACCTGGCTCATCATCATCTGACCTCCAGTTCTTGAACTTGAACCAGCAGTCTGCCTTATTGCTTGCCAATAAGTGTAGTGCCGATAAGTGTAGTAAGTGGATTGTTGCCTTTGCAGCTGTGAGTCAGCAGCCTGCTATACTGTCTGCCGATCTTGGGTTTGTCAGCCCCTGCAGCTACAAGAGTCAGGAGAAGCCTGCAGCTTGACCTATGAACTTGGGACTTGCCAGGCTCTGTAACCACATAAGCCATTTCCTTGAGATAATCTCTCTCTCTTTCTCTCTCTCTCTCTCTCTCTCAGCCTCACTGGCTTTTGCCTTGTTGTAGCCTCTGTATCAATCCATCTCATTGAGGGTCTTCCCGTTTTTCCCTGACCCTTCACTTTACCAAGCTTGATATCCTTCTCCAGGGAAAGGTCCCTTCTGACAGCCTGATCAAAGTATGCGATACGAAGTCTGGCCATTCTCGCTTCTAAGGAACATTCTGGTTGCACTTCATCCAGAACAGATCTGTTCGTTCTTCTGGCCAAAAAAAAAAAAAAAGAAAAAGAAAAGAAAACCGAACCCACTGCCATCAAGTTGATTCCAACTCATAGCGGCCCCCACTAGGTTTCTGAGGTAGCAAATCTTTATGGAAGTAGATTGCCCAGTCTTGCTTTGCCAACACAATTCAAAGGCATCAACTCTTCTTCTTCAGTCTATTCAATCTAGCTTTCACATGCACATGAAGTGACTGGAGACACCAGGCTTGGGTTAGGTGCACCTTAGTCTTCAAAGTGACATCTTTGTTCTTCAAAACTTTAAACAGGTATGTTTGCAAGAGATTTGCCCAGTAAAATACAACATCTGATTTCTTGACTGCTGCTTCCATGAGTGTTGATTGTGGATCCAAGTAAAATGAAATCTTTGACGACTTCTACTGTGGTGGCTTGTGTGTTGCTGTGAGGCTGGAGGCTATGCCACCAGTATTTCAAATATTAGCAGGGTTACCCATAGTGAACAGGTTTCAGCAAAACTTCCAGACTAACACAGATTGGGAAGAAGGATGGTGCCATCCACTTCTGAAAGAATTGGCCACTGAAAACCTTATGAACAGCAGTGAAACACAATTCCAATACTGTTGGTTTAAAAAGCAAACAAACTGCTGTTCTTGGCCCACAGTCTCTTGAATGACATTTTTTGGGGGCAGACATGTTTAGGAATTCAGAACTGTTTGGGTCTTAGAAAGGAAATACAGTACGCTGATTATGTAAAAGGAGCTCTGGTGGCATTTGGCTGCTAACCACAAAGTCAGTGGTTCAAACCCACCAGCTGCTCCATGGGAGGACGATGAGGCAATCTACTTCTGTAAAGATTACAGCCCTGGAAAACCAGTAGGAGTCACTGTGAGTTGGAATCAATTTGATAGCAGTGGGTTTATTATATAATGGATTTATTTCTTGGATGGTGCAAACAGTTAATGTACTCAGCTATTAACTGAGCACAGAGGCATCTCAGAAGCAAAGCCTGGTAATCTACTTCCAAAATACCAGCCACTGAAAACCCTGTGGAGGACAGGTCTACTCTAATACACATGGGGCACCATGAGTCAGAGCTGACCTGACATCAGTTGCTTTTAATTATGTAACATCCCCAAGTAGTGGGGTCTGGGGGATTGACCCACAGTGAAACACACTAATAGTTTTGTACTGAAACATGAATATTTACACAAAACATGATGAGGACAACAGTAGCCTCATGTTGACTCTGGGTCAGGTTCTGCTGCCCCACGGTTTATGAAGAAAAGTTTCCAGTTTTAGAGCTTGCTGGGCTTGAAATTTTCTGAAAAGGGATTATGGCACTGGATTAGAGAATGATGAAAGAATGGGATTTGGGAGAGGGCCAGAAGGACATCCTACTCACAACCAGGCAAGTCCACTTCCCCAAACCAGCTTCCACGGTAACTCCCAGAGCCTACCAAGGAGAGACCCATGTCCAGCGTTGCCATGTTCTCTGGTTCTTCCATGAACTACAGCTACCATGGGACCCTCAGCTGGCATGGCTTGCCTTCTCTCAGACTCTTTACTGCTGCCTTAGCTCACTTGTGGGCCTAAGGACATGTGAACTGGATTATAGTGGTGCTGCTCCAAGATGAACAAACTGCGGCCCTAAAGCTGCCCATCTACCTTGTGTTTGGGGTGTGTTGTACGAGCCTCTTAGGAGTCCTGGTGGCACAGGGGTTGAAGCACTCAGATGGTAACTGAAAGGCTGGCAATTGGAACCCTCTAGCCACTCTGTGGGAAATGATGTGGCAGTCCGCTCCTGTGAGGATGACAGCCTTGGAAACCCTATGGAGCAGGCAGTTCCACTCTGTCCTGTAGGGCTGCTATGAGTTGGAATCCATCCGACAGCAGTGGGTGTGGGGGAGTGTGTCTAAACCTCTTGGGATGTGGACACACTGCAAAACGTATGAAGAGTCTCTGCCCTAAGAGCTAACTGTATGTGAGGAAACAAAAGGATGGAGCTATCCCAGAGAAAAAAGAAAATGATTACTCTTAAAGGCAGCAGGGAATCCTTGGGTGGTGCAAATGGGTCCATTAACCAAAAGGTTGGAAGTTTGAGTCCACCCAGAGTCACTTTCCAAAAATCAGCACTGAGCACCTGATGAAGCACAGTTTACTCTTGACACAAGCAACGCCATGAATTGGCATTGACTCTGTAATTGGGCTGGGAAAGAATGAAAACCAAGTGACGTTTTCTGCACTTAACAGAGGAGGACAGCATCCACTCAGCCCCACCTTGAATGGCTAACCACATCATGTCGGAAGGGGACTGGGTCTTTGTTCACTGGGTCCAGCCTACCCCAGTGGGGCTGTCAATAGACACTGATGAACAGGCTCCCTGGAGTCCAGGGAAGAGGGAACCTTTTGGGCAAGCACACGGTGGGGGCCGAGCCGTGTCCCTCCTGCCCTCCCCGCGCCCTGCGGTACCTCCACGGCAATGCTGAAGTCCACCATGGAGACGCTGGTGTTGCGGTGCCAACATACGTGCACCATGGTGTTGCCGCGGTGCGGGGCTTGGCGCTCCAGCGATGTGCGTGAGGCGCTGAGGTCGTCCTCTGACTCCTGGTCCGCGGCAGTGCCTTCATCCGGGGACTCTGCACAAAGCAGGCAGAAGGCAGAGTTTCAAACTTTTCCTTCCCAGTACCCCTTCTGAAGGGTGGAGAAAGGGGCCAGTGGTGGGAGGGGGATTCAAGTAGTCTGACCTCGGGTTCTCGTGTTACTGGAAGAAGCACAAAGTTGGAATCAAACAGTGCTAAGTCTGAGATCCTGCAGGAGCCAGCTCTCCTCAGTCCCAGTGCTGGAAACCCCTCTGTGCCCCACACCTAGTCAGCGTGCCCACGTTGCAACTGTGGACAGCTGTGTTTGCGCCCCTAGACGTGACAGCCAGTATTACAAGCAGCAGTGCTGGCTGGCAAATAAAAGATGGCTTCCCTGCTCCCTCAGGGGCGCTCTAGTGCCTAAGGCACTTGACTGCTAACCAGAAAGCTGATGGTTCAAACTCACCAGCCATTCCTCGGAAGGAATACCGGGCAATCTACTTCTGTAGTGATACCGACTGTGGAAGTAGTCCAATCGCCTCAGTCATACTTCCAGAAAAGGGAAGTTCTTTGATTTTAACCTTGTACACAAATGTAGACTTTAAGAATTATTTTATTTTAAATACAATGTGACACTCTCCTTTGTAAAACTAGGAGTATCCCTTCCCCCTCCAGGGATAATTCCTTGAGGCACTGGGCTTGTGAGTTACACAGAGCAATGCTTCCTCCCACCTCTGCCATACCCCAAAACTCACTATTGTCAGGGGGGCTGCTGGCCAGTAACTCTGGGGTGGGGCCGCTGCTTTTTTCTGCCAGATCAATGGCCATCTGGATGTCTTCAACCCACTTTTCCATCTCTGACCGAGAACTGAAGGCAGAGATTATTGTTAGGTTTTCAGATAGGGGCAAGGAAAAAGGTAAACAGGTAAGAGGTCGGGTTGCTGAATTACCTGGCAGCCACAATGATGGACTGGCGCTGGCCCCGGAGCGTAAGACAGTGGGGCACCCCCCATTCATCCTCACTCCCTTCTATCTGCAGCGAGACAAGTGTTCACAATGTTATTGCCAAGCAGGGAGCGAGGTACTCTATGTATTTTCAACTGTTCACTACACTGGACACTGGGGCAGCTGCTGAGAGAAGGCCATAAAATTCAGGGGGAACTGGGAGTCTCCTACAGAGGGAGAAGGGGCTACCAGGAAGAAAAAATCAAAATCAGGAAACAGAAATAGAGGTTAACATGCTGAATGTTCTTGGTGGAGTGGTCAAGCTTCCTTCCACCCAAACACTGATAAGAGTTGCTGTAAGGCAGAGGACTGGTCCTGTGCCAAAGGAACTCTGCCTGTGTCTGCTGACTGAGGCATTACAGAACAGATGAGAACAGAACAGAATGGACACATCTTGCGAGGAAAAGAGGGAGGCTGCCCGCTAGTCTAGTTTCTATTGATTGAGCTCTATTAGAGTCCGTGTGCATGGTAATAAGTGTCTTTCCGGGCTGCAGGGAAAAGGCACAGGGCAGTGAGGGGTAAATCATACCAAATGGTCCAAGGCCACCTGCCTCTTCACTGTTTTATAAAATGAACAGACATGTGCTCTTTATGTGCCTGTCTTGTGCTGCCCTAGAAGAGCCCGAATGAGGTCTGTTGTTAGGTGGAAGGAATTGGAGGATTGGAAGGTCTTCAGTCTTGAGCCTAGGCTTTGCAGGTAACGATGGCATCTGTGATGCTTGGACATTCTCCTTCCCTTCTTACTGCTCCCTTCAGTCTTGTCTGTACCTGAAGACAAGTCCCTGGGTGGTGCAAACAGTTAATGTGCTTGGCTTCTGACTAAGAGGTTGGAAGTACAAATCCACTCAGAGGTACCTTGGAAGAAAGGCCTGGTGTGATCTACTTCCGAAAAATCAACCACTGCAAACTAGGAGCACAGTTCTACTTTGACACACATTGGGGTTGGCATGAGTCTCAGTCAATTCAAAAGCAAGTGGTTAACTGGTTTTGTTTTTTATTTTTAAATAATGTTTTATTGTGTTTTGATAAAGGTTTACACAGCAGTTTAGGTTCTCATTCAACAATTTCTACACAAATTATCCTGGGTTATATTCTTCACAATTGATGTTATGTTCTCAATAGTTCTGGTGGTTCTGTTTCCATTAATCTAGTTTCTCTGTCCTTTTACATTCTTATCTTCATTTTAAAGTAATTGTTGACCATATGGTCTCATATAGGTGATTTTTTAAAGGAGCACAGTACTTACGGGTGATATTATTTTTTTGAGCCAATCTGTTACTTAGCGAAAAGGTGACCTCAGAGGTGAGTTTCAGTTCAAGATTTTCTCAGGGCAATAGTCTTGGGGAGTCTCCCAATCTCAAAGAGTCCAGTAGGTTTGGTTTTTGTTTTTTAGGAATTTCCACATCTTTTTCCCCATCCTATCAGGGTCCATCTGTTGTGGCCCTGGTCAGATGGATGGCAGTGGTAGCTGGGCACCATCTAGTTTGTTCTTCTCAGATGAGGTCATGGTTTGTGTAGACTATTAGTCCTGTACATGAGTTGCTTCTTTGGGTTTTTTGCTTCCTTCTTTCTCTTTTGCTCCAGACAAGTGAAGACCATTAGTTGTATCTTAGATGACCACTCACAAGCTTTTAAGACCCCAGACACTACTCACCAAATTAGGATGTAGAACATAAACTTTATGAACTATATCATGCCAATTAACCAAGATGTCCCATGAAACTATGATCCTAATCCTTCAAACCCAAGAAGACAATCCTGTAAAGTATTTGGGTTATGTCTGAGAAGTACCTGCAGCTGTGCCCTCTATGTGCTTTGTTGCACATATGAATCTGTGTACAAACAGTCACAAGATGCATATGCATATGCACACATATGTGGTTAGCTGGTTTAAGCATCTAAAGGCAGCCAGGAGGGAAAGGCCCTGATCTGGTACCTACACACATACTCACAGTCATGCCATAGAGGGGGAGCTGCCCATGGACTTTGAACTGATTGGAGGCCGTCAGCCCTCTGCTTGTGTACAGCAAGACATCATTGAACTAGGAAGCAAGGAGAAGCGTGGCTAAGATGAAGGGGCTCCAACTCAAACTGGTATATGCAGTTGGTATGTTTGCTTCACTCTTTCATTACAACTATTTTTAAAATACATTTTATTGAAATATAATTTAGGTACAGTGAAATAACAAAACTAAAGTGACATGGGTCAGTCCATTTTCTTTCATTACAATTTGTTGATCCCAGGGACTAAGTCTCATCAACCTTGGCTGCTGCTTCTGCCATCCAGGCCCCATTCTTGGGCGGCGGCGGCCCGGCCCAGGGGCCCTCGCTCACCCCATGGTTCTGTGTGCTTTCCTGGATCACAGGGCAAACAGTTCCCACCACTTACCAGGAAAAACATGCGCTGCTGTAGCCCCTTCCCGGAGAGTTTGCTGAGGCTTCCCAGGCGAATGAACTCCTGAGAAGAAAACAAACCATGGAAGTTTGCTGAGCATGCAAAGCAGAGTAAACGCGGAGAGGCTGGCCTCCTCATGCCAGGTCTCTTTCATGTTAAAAATGTCAGCAACTATAGTTAATATTTATTGAATGCACACTATGTCCTAGGCTCTGTGCTATGTAGTTTCTAAGCATTTTCTTTTTCTTCCCAGGAACCTATGAAGCAACTATAGTAACAGCTCCCTTTAAAAGAAGAGAGTAAGCAGCTTACCAGGGCTGCTTGGCCCATGTGCTGTGGGTGGGGATTCCCACTCAGGATGCTCTGAGGACAGTGCCAATGCATGTTACCACCAGGCTCTACAGGGCTCCCCCCAGGGTGAGGGGATGACAAGGATCTCAACCAGTTTTCAAAGAAGAAAGGGGCTATAAGATATAGCAAGGGAAATGACTAGGTATACATCCTAGAGAAATAAGAGCTGTGACATGAACAGATATATGCACACCCATGTTCACTGGAGCACTATTCACAATAGCAAAAAGGTGGAAGCAACCTAACTACCCATCAATGGAGGAATGGATCAACAAACTACTGTACAGACACACGTTGGAATACTATGCAACATTAAAAAACAATGAATCTGTAACATTTCACAACATGCATGAACTTAGAGGCCATTATGCTGAGTGAGGTTACGCAATCACAAAAGGACAAATATTGTATGAGACTACTATTGTAAAAAGTCAAGTAAAGGCCTTCACAAAAGAAGAAATATTCTATGATGGTTACCAGGGGTGGGTGGGGAAGGGATGGTCAACTAAGAACTAGAGGGTAGACACATGCTAAATTGGGTGAAGAAAACAAAACAGTCTTGAAGGGGCCTAAGGTTAGACTTGTGGGGGGATATGGAGATACAGTGATTAACGGGTGAATATGTGGATGAGAAGGAGAAGACTTAAACATATTAAGTTACTTAAACATATTGTTGTTGTTATATGCCATCGAGTCAGACCTGACTCATAGCGACCCCCCTTAAATAGTTGCATATCTATTATATATTAATGGTACAGAACACTAGCTTGACCTGATACTGTAAAAAGTGTTTAAGTCCATATATAGGCCAGTAATGACTGCATTAAAAAAAAAAAAAAAAAAGTGGCAAGGGAAGCTGGAGCATTGCAAGTTATATAGTTATAAGAGAATAGTAGGGGCAGAGGGTGAGTTAGTGCGTGGAACCAGTGGTTCAGCACTCGACTACTAACTGGAAGGTTGGAGGCTGAAATCCACCCAGTGGCTCCTCAGAAGAAAGGCCTGATCTTTCTGAAAGATCCCAGCCACTGAAAATCCTACATAGCACAGTCCTGCTCTGACACAGGTCAGAACCGAGTGGACTCCATGGCAAAACTGACTTTACAGGTAAAGGCATATTCTCTATGACTTACTGTCTGGTTTTTAAAAACCAGTCACTGTGTTCTAAGATACAAGGGTTAAGAAAAACCAAACCAAACTCACTGCCATGAGTTGGACCCGACTCATAGTGAGCCCTCCTTGTGTTTCCAAGATGGTATTGCTACAAAAGTAGATTGCTCAGTCTTCCTTCCGAGGAACGGCTGGTAGGTTTGAACCACCAGCCTTCTAGTTAGCAGTCAAATGCCTTAGGCACTACACTACCAGAGAGGCAGACGTATTTATGGAGCTCTGCTTCTCATGTTACATTTGCCCTCCGACTGTAAACTCTACAAGGCATGGATTATCCTGGGGCACTTCTTTTGAAATTGTAGTAAAATACACAAAAATTTTCCCTTAGTGACATTTAGTACATTTGCAATACTGTGTAATCACCACTACTAACCAGCTCCCGAACATTTCCATCACCCTAAAAGGAAAAGCTAACCCTTTCCCCATTCCCCTCTCCGTTTCCAGCCCTGGCAACTACTAATCTGCTTTCTGATTTTATGAACTACTATCATAGCAACTACTAATCTGCTTTTTAATTTTATGAACTACCTATCATGGATATTTCACATAAACAGAATCATACAATATTGAGTCTTTTGTGTTTAGCTTCTTTCACTTAGCATAATGTTTCAAGGTTCATCCACACTATTCCCTTTTATGGTTGAATAATACTTCATGGTATAGATGTGCCACAATTTATTTATTCATGGTAGATATGTGGGTTGTTTCTACCTTTTGGCAATTGTGAAAAGTGCTGCAATTAGTACAAGTTTTTGTTTGAACGTCTGTTTTAATTTCTTTGGGTGCATACCCAAGAGTGGCTGGATACCATACTGCTGGGTCCTATGGTAACTCTATGTTTAACTTCTTAAAGAACTGCCCATCTGTTTTCCACAGCAGCATTCTGAAACATGGCTGCAAGTTCTTCTCCCCTTCCTATCATACAGGTGAGGTCTGTGTCCTCTTCCTTTGGATATGGGTGGGCTCATGATTGATTTGACCAATAGAATATAGAAGTGATACTATCTGATCTCTGAGGTTAGATCATGAAAACTACATGTAGCATTCTGTTCCTGGGAACACTTGCTTTTAGAACTTTTGAGCCACCCTGTAAGAAGTAATGACTAGCCTGACTCATGCTGGAGAGGCCACTCATAGGATTCCTACTACACAGTCCCAGCTGGGCCCAGCCTTCCAGTCTTTGCCACAGTCTCAGCCTTGAACTTTTTCATATGAAAAACACTAAGGGACCTCTGTCAATTCTACACAGAGCATCTAACGGAGCTTTGCCCAAATTTCTGACTCTCAAAATCTTGAGAAATAATAAAAGGTTGTTTTCAGCCACTAGGTCACTCGGTGGCTCATATGGTTTACACTCAACCACTAACCTAAAGGCAATTCAAACCCACCCAGGGGTACCATGGGAGAAAGGCCTGGTGATCTGTCCCTAAAATTGTAGCCCAGACAATCCCATGGAGAAGTTCTACTTTGTAACATGTAGGGTTGATATGAGTCAGAATCAACTTGACAGCAATGAGTTTGGTTATTTTCAGTTTTCACCCACTAAATATTGGGATAATTTGTCACATAGGCAAGAATAGGGCTCAACCAACTCATTTTGATTTTGTAGACTTTGGCATAGTCTGATTCACCTCCTTTGAGGTGAATCCCACCAGCCAGTCCACAGGAGAAAGATGAGGCAGTCTGCTTCCATAAAGATTTACAGCCTTGGAAACCCTATGGGGGTAGTTCTGCTATGTCCTATAGAGTTACAATGAGTTGGAATCAACTTGATAGCAGCTTTTTGTTTGTTTGTTTGTTTGTTTTAGGATAATCCATCAGCCTTGGTGCAGGGAGTGCTCTATCTTAGAATTCTTCCCTCTGAGGGTGTGTGATTCCTCTTCTCATTTCATTCAGAGTTGACCTGAAACACTGAACACATACATATGAGGCAGCTTATGGAACAAAAAATATACAGACAGAAGGTGAGGCTGCTGTCAACATCCAGCATCCCATTTCCAATTTCACTTTCATAAATAATAAAGACTGTAATAGATTGAATTAGGACCCCCCCAAAATATGTGTTGAAGACCTTTATACCTGTAAATATGACCCTGTTTGGAAATACGAATTTCTTTTGTTACGTCAATGAGGTCATGCCATATTGGGATGGGACAGAAACCTAGTCACTTCTGAGTGGTGTCTTATGAAATGAGCAGAACAGACCCAGAGACACTCAGGGGAAGAGACCACGCACAGACAGAGGCAGGTGAAGTGACAGGCCCAGGAATGCTGAGGATTGCTGGCAGCTATCAGGGGCTGAAAGAGACAAAGAAGCATCTTCTCCTACAGCTGACACCCTGAATTTGGACTTGTAGCCTCCAGAATGGTGAGAAAATAAATTTGTGCTCCTTAAAGCCAGTTGTGATCTTTTTTGTCATGACAGCACTAGGTAACAAAGACAATGACCTCTAAGATCATCTATCTGGGCAGCTGGTAGGTGACAGAATTGATATCTTCGATGCTGTGCTATATAAATGAGTAACACCCAAACCAAACCCACTGCTGTCGAGTTGATTCTGTTTGGTGTTATTTTTACATATGAAATCTCATTTTATCCTTATGACCTATGAGGTAGACAATCTGACTACCATGTTACAGAAGGAAAGGAAAGCTCTGGTAGATAAACATCCCAGTTCTGGTGGTGCTAGAATTTGAACCCAGGGCTACAAACTCCAATCCAATGCTCTTTCCTTTATACCATGAGAACCGTTTCCTCAAAAATATTAAATGCTTTACAAATGGTCTCTCCATCCTGTAGCACAGTATGCTAAATATTTTATGTTGTTGTTGTTATGTGCCGTCAAGTAGGACTCGACTCATAGCGACCCCTCCTTGGGTTGCCGAGGCAGTAACGCTCCGGAAGTAGATTGCCCGACCTTTCTTCCGAGGAGTGGCTGGTGGATTTGAACTGCCAGCCTTCTGGTTAGCAGTCAACTGTCTTAGGCACTATGCTACCAGAGCTCCTAAATATTTTATAACATTCAAAATTAAGAGGAAATGGTGTTGGTTCCACAGGGCTTTTATAAGGGTTCTGCACGGATGGGTAAATGTGGCTGTTATGCACTGAGGCCTAGCACAAGTTTCTCACCCTCAGAGGTGAAACAAATCCCAGCTTTAATTTCCACCCAGCTTTTACCACATAACTCTTCTGACAATCTCCCATAACTTGTTTTCTGGTCAGTTTTATAATTAGCCTTCCTGACAGAAATTAAGGAGCTCTGGTGGCATAGTGAATAAGGCACTTGTCTGCTAACCAGAAGGTCAGTGGCTCAAACCTACCACCTTCTCTGTGGAAGGAAGATAGGGTAATCTATTTCCATAAAGATTTACAGCCTTGGAAACCTAATGGAGGTTGCTATGAGTGGGGATCAACTCGATGGCAGTGAGCTTGGTTTTTTGGTTTTGACAGAAAGACCCAAATATATAGGGAGAATTTCTCATCTTTCCTAAGTTGATAAAGTTTCCAGGCCAGCTACCTGTCAAAACAAACGAACGAACAAACAAAACTCTGCCTTCAAGTCAGTTATGACTCATAGCAATCCCTCCTTGGGTTTCTGAGGCAATATCTCTACGAAAGTAGATTGCCCAGTCTTCCTTCTGAGGAGTGGCTGGTGGGTTTGAACTGCCAGCCTTCTAGTTAGCAGTGAAATGCTTTAGGCACTACACCACCAGAGCTTCCAGCTACCTGTCAGATAAGACTGATTTCCTGAAATACAAGATACCTGTCTAAAGGGAAAAGCAGGAATGCAAGAGATTCCCCCCCCCAAAAAAAAACCCCACCAAAAACAAACAAACAAACAAAACACCATTGAGTTGATTCTGACTCACAGTGACCCCCACTAGGTTTTCAAGGTTGTAAATCTTTATGGAAGTAGATTGCCCAGTCTTGTTTGCATGGAGTGGATGGTAGCTTTGAAACTCAAACCTTCTGGTTAGCAGTTATATGCCTTAGGCACTGTGTTACCAGAGCTCCTTATGCAGGCGATAGGAGGGGTTGAAATTATCATATAAACCCAGATGATGCATGGTTTGAAATAGTTATCAGGGTGAAAGAGCCTATGGAGCGATTTGAAGAGAAGCAGGCACTGAATAACATTCTTGATTCCTGGGCAGTGACAGCTTCCTAGGAAGGGAACTGAAAAACCCAAGGAGAGGTCGCTATGAGTCGGGGCTGACTTGATGGCACATAACAACAACAACACATGCTGTATTGTTATAGTCCCACCAGCCTGAAAGGAGCATGTTTTTATAATGAGGCCCTTTTTTATTGTGAATGACCTGCATGTTCTGAAGGGTGCTGGCTAGGTGAAAGTTAATAGTATAAATGAACTTACACCACTCCCAGAATTGTTTTCTGGCTAAAATGTTAAAATTAAATTATTTATAGAAAATTGCATCTTAAAAAAATACTTTTAATACTTGCATGGGAATTTACAGCATATTTTCATGCACTGACTTTTTCTCTGGCTATATATCACTATTTTACACTTTTTTTTTTCTTTTAAACTTTATCTTCCACTTATTGTTGTTATGTGCCGTTGAGTTAAACCCGACTCATAGCGACCCTTCCTTGGGTTTCCAAGGCGGTATCACTACGGAAGTAGATTGTCCAACCTTCCTTCCAAGAGGAGTGGCTAGTGGATTTGAATCGCCAGCCTACTAGTTAGCAGTTAAGTGCCTTAGGCATTATGCTACCAGAGCGCCTTTATCTTCCACTTACCAAATTAAAACAAACATAAAACAATCATAAGCTACCTCAAATCCTCTCTGGAATATGGTAGGGAAAAAGTAAACAAGCAAATCAACCAGTAAGGAGGAAAACAACTTGAGAGCATAGGATTAGTCTATCTCCTTCTGACATAATAATTTTTAACAACACAGTAATGTTCAAGGCATTTTCCCAATTGTCTCACACGTGGAAGGAAGACACTTCTGAATGAGGATATCTTGACTTGGGAGTGTTAATATTCAAAGGCTCAAATTTCAGTCAATTAAATGTCTCCTTTCTGGCTCCACCTCAAAGGCACAGGGAGACCCCTGCCGCTTACCCTTCCTGGAATCACAAGATTGTCGATGCCAATCAAATCTTTCTTGAGCTCGTGCAGCTTCTGGAAATTCTCCATTTTGATCATCGTACCGTGAAGCTGTGCCACCATTTCAGTAATCTCTGCCAAAGCAGCTAATGAAGGAAAAGACAGAAGCAGCAGCATTAATGGCAGATGAAGGTCCTTTCCCCCAACATCTTTAAGCTCAACTCTTAAGGATAATACCCTATAGTAGTCTCACTGTTAGAAGCTGTGCATCTAGGAAAAGCATCACTGTATCTCTGTAATAAAAACTGAGTGACTGACTTTATGTATGCATTTGCTTTACTTTAGTTTCCCAAAGGCATCTGGCAAATGTAAATGACCCATTTATAGCTATGTGGCATACAGTTGTCCTTTAATTAGAATAATTTGTTGGCACAAGAGGCAGGGGAGTAAGAGTGCCTTGATTTTTATTCTCAGGGCGGGGATTTTCCTTCTCCCTCCTGTTACCTGGAAAGAACTCAGCACAGGAGCACAAAGATGCCACAGGAGGCCTGGGATAAAGTAGGGGGCATTCTGTGAGAAGGTCGAATTGATACTGGCAACACCTTTGGGTAACTACCATTCCAGCACACCCTTTTCTTCTTTCTGCTGGTATTGTTCTGTTTACCAAGATGGTTGCAAAGAGTAGCTACAAAATTAAATCTTATTTTCAAATACAGACACATCTCTCTCAAGCAGTAAGCCTGAGATGGTATCCACTATGTAAAAGGAGCTAATGTCTAGTTAATGTAAGTTGGGGGGGGGGCACTCAAAGCCATAGCAGCTGAGCATTTGTGTATCTTTTTTTTTTTTTTTAAATTGTGGTGCAAATATAC
>NW_006921793.1:4940676-4954699 GCF_000298275.1 Orycteropus afer afer
AAGAACTGCCCATCTGTTTTCCACAGCAGCATTCTGAAACATGGCTGCAAGTTCTTCTCCCCTTCCTATCATACAGGTGAGGTCTGTGTCCTCTTCCTTTGGATATGGGTGGGCTCATGATTGATTTGACCAATAGAATATAGAAGTGATACTATCTGATCTCTGAGGTTAGATCATGAAAACTACATGTAGCATTCTGTTCCTGGGAACACTTGCTTTTAGAACTTTTGAGCCACCCTGTAAGAAGTAATGACTAGCCTGACTCATGCTGGAGAGGCCACTCATAGGATTCCTACTACACAGTCCCAGCTGGGCCCAGCCTTCCAGTCTTTGCCACAGTCTCAGCCTTGAACTTTTTCATATGAAAAACACTAAGGGACCTCTGTCAATTCTACACAGAGCATCTAACGGAGCTTTGCCCAAATTTCTGACTCTCAAAATCTTGAGAAATAATAAAAGGTTGTTTTCAGCCACTAGGTCACTCGGTGGCTCATATGGTTTACACTCAACCACTAACCTAAAGGCAATTCAAACCCACCCAGGGGTACCATGGGAGAAAGGCCTGGTGATCTGTCCCTAAAATTGTAGCCCAGACAATCCCATGGAGAAGTTCTACTTTGTAACATGTAGGGTTGATATGAGTCAGAATCAACTTGACAGCAATGAGTTTGGTTATTTTCAGTTTTCACCCACTAAATATTGGGATAATTTGTCACATAGGCAAGAATAGGGCTCAACCAACTCATTTTGATTTTGTAGACTTTGGCATAGTCTGATTCACCTCCTTTGAGGTGAATCCCACCAGCCAGTCCACAGGAGAAAGATGAGGCAGTCTGCTTCCATAAAGATTTACAGCCTTGGAAACCCTATGGGGGTAGTTCTGCTATGTCCTATAGAGTTACAATGAGTTGGAATCAACTTGATAGCAGCTTTTTGTTTGTTTGTTTGTTTGTTTTAGGATAATCCATCAGCCTTGGTGCAGGGAGTGCTCTATCTTAGAATTCTTCCCTCTGAGGGTGTGTGATTCCTCTTCTCATTTCATTCAGAGTTGACCTGAAACACTGAACACATACATATGAGGCAGCTTATGGAACAAAAAATATACAGACAGAAGGTGAGGCTGCTGTCAACATCCAGCATCCCATTTCCAATTTCACTTTCATAAATAATAAAGACTGTAATAGATTGAATTAGGACCCCCCCAAAATATGTGTTGAAGACCTTTATACCTGTAAATATGACCCTGTTTGGAAATACGAATTTCTTTTGTTACGTCAATGAGGTCATGCCATATTGGGATGGGACAGAAACCTAGTCACTTCTGAGTGGTGTCTTATGAAATGAGCAGAACAGACCCAGAGACACTCAGGGGAAGAGACCACGCACAGACAGAGGCAGGTGAAGTGACAGGCCCAGGAATGCTGAGGATTGCTGGCAGCTATCAGGGGCTGAAAGAGACAAAGAAGCATCTTCTCCTACAGCTGACACCCTGAATTTGGACTTGTAGCCTCCAGAATGGTGAGAAAATAAATTTGTGCTCCTTAAAGCCAGTTGTGATCTTTTTTGTCATGACAGCACTAGGTAACAAAGACAATGACCTCTAAGATCATCTATCTGGGCAGCTGGTAGGTGACAGAATTGATATCTTCGATGCTGTGCTATATAAATGAGTAACACCCAAACCAAACCCACTGCTGTCGAGTTGATTCTGTTTGGTGTTATTTTTACATATGAAATCTCATTTTATCCTTATGACCTATGAGGTAGACAATCTGACTACCATGTTACAGAAGGAAAGGAAAGCTCTGGTAGATAAACATCCCAGTTCTGGTGGTGCTAGAATTTGAACCCAGGGCTACAAACTCCAATCCAATGCTCTTTCCTTTATACCATGAGAACCGTTTCCTCAAAAATATTAAATGCTTTACAAATGGTCTCTCCATCCTGTAGCACAGTATGCTAAATATTTTATGTTGTTGTTGTTATGTGCCGTCAAGTAGGACTCGACTCATAGCGACCCCTCCTTGGGTTGCCGAGGCAGTAACGCTCCGGAAGTAGATTGCCCGACCTTTCTTCCGAGGAGTGGCTGGTGGATTTGAACTGCCAGCCTTCTGGTTAGCAGTCAACTGTCTTAGGCACTATGCTACCAGAGCTCCTAAATATTTTATAACATTCAAAATTAAGAGGAAATGGTGTTGGTTCCACAGGGCTTTTATAAGGGTTCTGCACGGATGGGTAAATGTGGCTGTTATGCACTGAGGCCTAGCACAAGTTTCTCACCCTCAGAGGTGAAACAAATCCCAGCTTTAATTTCCACCCAGCTTTTACCACATAACTCTTCTGACAATCTCCCATAACTTGTTTTCTGGTCAGTTTTATAATTAGCCTTCCTGACAGAAATTAAGGAGCTCTGGTGGCATAGTGAATAAGGCACTTGTCTGCTAACCAGAAGGTCAGTGGCTCAAACCTACCACCTTCTCTGTGGAAGGAAGATAGGGTAATCTATTTCCATAAAGATTTACAGCCTTGGAAACCTAATGGAGGTTGCTATGAGTGGGGATCAACTCGATGGCAGTGAGCTTGGTTTTTTGGTTTTGACAGAAAGACCCAAATATATAGGGAGAATTTCTCATCTTTCCTAAGTTGATAAAGTTTCCAGGCCAGCTACCTGTCAAAACAAACGAACGAACAAACAAAACTCTGCCTTCAAGTCAGTTATGACTCATAGCAATCCCTCCTTGGGTTTCTGAGGCAATATCTCTACGAAAGTAGATTGCCCAGTCTTCCTTCTGAGGAGTGGCTGGTGGGTTTGAACTGCCAGCCTTCTAGTTAGCAGTGAAATGCTTTAGGCACTACACCACCAGAGCTTCCAGCTACCTGTCAGATAAGACTGATTTCCTGAAATACAAGATACCTGTCTAAAGGGAAAAGCAGGAATGCAAGAGATTCCCCCCCCCAAAAAAAAACCCCACCAAAAACAAACAAACAAACAAAACACCATTGAGTTGATTCTGACTCACAGTGACCCCCACTAGGTTTTCAAGGTTGTAAATCTTTATGGAAGTAGATTGCCCAGTCTTGTTTGCATGGAGTGGATGGTAGCTTTGAAACTCAAACCTTCTGGTTAGCAGTTATATGCCTTAGGCACTGTGTTACCAGAGCTCCTTATGCAGGCGATAGGAGGGGTTGAAATTATCATATAAACCCAGATGATGCATGGTTTGAAATAGTTATCAGGGTGAAAGAGCCTATGGAGCGATTTGAAGAGAAGCAGGCACTGAATAACATTCTTGATTCCTGGGCAGTGACAGCTTCCTAGGAAGGGAACTGAAAAACCCAAGGAGAGGTCGCTATGAGTCGGGGCTGACTTGATGGCACATAACAACAACAACACATGCTGTATTGTTATAGTCCCACCAGCCTGAAAGGAGCATGTTTTTATAATGAGGCCCTTTTTTATTGTGAATGACCTGCATGTTCTGAAGGGTGCTGGCTAGGTGAAAGTTAATAGTATAAATGAACTTACACCACTCCCAGAATTGTTTTCTGGCTAAAATGTTAAAATTAAATTATTTATAGAAAATTGCATCTTAAAAAAATACTTTTAATACTTGCATGGGAATTTACAGCATATTTTCATGCACTGACTTTTTCTCTGGCTATATATCACTATTTTACACTTTTTTTTTTCTTTTAAACTTTATCTTCCACTTATTGTTGTTATGTGCCGTTGAGTTAAACCCGACTCATAGCGACCCTTCCTTGGGTTTCCAAGGCGGTATCACTACGGAAGTAGATTGTCCAACCTTCCTTCCAAGAGGAGTGGCTAGTGGATTTGAATCGCCAGCCTACTAGTTAGCAGTTAAGTGCCTTAGGCATTATGCTACCAGAGCGCCTTTATCTTCCACTTACCAAATTAAAACAAACATAAAACAATCATAAGCTACCTCAAATCCTCTCTGGAATATGGTAGGGAAAAAGTAAACAAGCAAATCAACCAGTAAGGAGGAAAACAACTTGAGAGCATAGGATTAGTCTATCTCCTTCTGACATAATAATTTTTAACAACACAGTAATGTTCAAGGCATTTTCCCAATTGTCTCACACGTGGAAGGAAGACACTTCTGAATGAGGATATCTTGACTTGGGAGTGTTAATATTCAAAGGCTCAAATTTCAGTCAATTAAATGTCTCCTTTCTGGCTCCACCTCAAAGGCACAGGGAGACCCCTGCCGCTTACCCTTCCTGGAATCACAAGATTGTCGATGCCAATCAAATCTTTCTTGAGCTCGTGCAGCTTCTGGAAATTCTCCATTTTGATCATCGTACCGTGAAGCTGTGCCACCATTTCAGTAATCTCTGCCAAAGCAGCTAATGAAGGAAAAGACAGAAGCAGCAGCATTAATGGCAGATGAAGGTCCTTTCCCCCAACATCTTTAAGCTCAACTCTTAAGGATAATACCCTATAGTAGTCTCACTGTTAGAAGCTGTGCATCTAGGAAAAGCATCACTGTATCTCTGTAATAAAAACTGAGTGACTGACTTTATGTATGCATTTGCTTTACTTTAGTTTCCCAAAGGCATCTGGCAAATGTAAATGACCCATTTATAGCTATGTGGCATACAGTTGTCCTTTAATTAGAATAATTTGTTGGCACAAGAGGCAGGGGAGTAAGAGTGCCTTGATTTTTATTCTCAGGGCGGGGATTTTCCTTCTCCCTCCTGTTACCTGGAAAGAACTCAGCACAGGAGCACAAAGATGCCACAGGAGGCCTGGGATAAAGTAGGGGGCATTCTGTGAGAAGGTCGAATTGATACTGGCAACACCTTTGGGTAACTACCATTCCAGCACACCCTTTTCTTCTTTCTGCTGGTATTGTTCTGTTTACCAAGATGGTTGCAAAGAGTAGCTACAAAATTAAATCTTATTTTCAAATACAGACACATCTCTCTCAAGCAGTAAGCCTGAGATGGTATCCACTATGTAAAAGGAGCTAATGTCTAGTTAATGTAAGTTGGGGGGGGGGCACTCAAAGCCATAGCAGCTGAGCATTTGTGTACTTTTTTTTTTTTTTTTAAATTGTGGTGCAAATATACACACTAAACCATCTGCCAGCACAACTTCCACATTTACTGTTCAGTGACATTGATTATATTTTTCATGCTTAGTCACCATTATCCCGATCCTTTTGCAGAATATTTTACCACCATAACTTAAACTCAATTCCCCACCCCTCAAGCATTTGTGTATTTTTGCCAAGAAAGCAAGAAATACTTGCAGACTGAACTTTAATCTTCAGGACACTAAATGTCCTCCCTCCCTCCAGCCTTGGAAGTGAAACATTTTGTTTTCTTGCTTTCTCCCTGGGAATGCAAATTAAAGGGTTCCAGCTTAGGTTTATCCTAGAACGTTTTATCTGAGCCATGATAAACCCTAGGGCTTGCTCAGTCTTCTGACATTATCACCCGACTGGATTCAATGCGCTTTGATTGGGCACCAGATGCTGAGTGAGTGGGAGTGAGGAAGTTCTAAGATAAAAAAGATGGGACCCTGCCCCCTAGGTGCTCATCAGGCAGGGCATCCTTGGAGTAGCTGTTGGCACCTGCAGCCCTCACATCTAGGGGATATATATTCAGACACAACTTGCCTTCTCCAACCTTTCTACAATGATGCCACCTGATGTTTAAGCTAGGTAACAAAGCAATTAAATACAATTTTCCATTTAATTATCAATGATAGACTATTTCATTGGAGACTGCTTAGAAAAATAGTAAAAAGAAAACTTGGCAAATCTGCCAAGAACAGTACACACAAAACCACAAATTTCCTTCACCCTCAAGGGTAATATATCTGTACAGAGTGCTCAGAGCTGGGAGGAGCCTTGGGTCATCTTGCCCAGGCCTGGCCAACTGGTGGTAACTGGCAATGTTAATCCAGCAAAACAAGGTGGGCAAGGCCAACATCAAGGAACAGGTACATACTGAGGCTTAAAGGATGAGTAGGACTTTGCCAGGAAAGGAAATAAATTGGTGGTAGTGACTCCAAGTAGAAGGAACAGAACATACAAAGAGATGGAGGCATGAAATAGCATGTTTTGTTTTAAAGATGGATGGCCCACAGCTGTCCAGGTTATTAGACATCTCTGTTCTACTTCCATGAACTGCCAATGTTTTAATTACTTTGCCAAATTTTCCTTGGGCTGCTTTTTTAAAATTTAACGTGTAGAAGTCCTTTATATGTTGTAGAGACTAATAGAGGGAACTTTCTAGAACAAGCCTGATCTTACCATTGCTCTCCTTAAAACCTTTCCTGTCTTCCCTTCGCTCTTAGGTCTTACAGGGTTTTAAGATCTTCTGGGATCTGGTCCCAGTTTACTTTTCCAGCCTCATCATTTGGCCTCATTGCTCTGTGTTGTAGACTATAGCCACATGGAACTTCTTTCAGTTTCTGGAATGTTCCACAGTCTCTGCCACTTTTGAACCTGTGTACATGCTGTACCCAATTCTTTATACCCTCCCCTCAAGGAGGAAAACTACTGTTTTTACATTTTAGCTCTAAATTTAGACAGCCTTGCCCTCAGAAGGCCCCCTCTCTAGGTCTCCAAGGCTGAGTCTGATGCCCCACCTTGGGCTCCTCTCACACTGTGTGCTTCCCACTCACAGCTCTATCACAGTGTCAGGCACTGCCCTGACTCTCCTGTCCATGAGAACGTGGGTTCTATGAGGGCTGGGGCCACATCCATTCCACTGTCTCTGGTATTCCTAGCAACAGCCATTGCTCAGTACAACTTTGGTATAGGAGAAAATTAGTGAGGGCCAGACCGTGAGGAGTTTAGATTTTACCCTGAGTGAATCAGGTACTACCCAAGTTTTAACCATAGTGAGAGAGGTATTTTTAAATAATAACCCCAGTGGACTGAGAGATAAGAGATGTTTAAATACTTTATCCGAAAGATAAGGGCCTTGACATGCTAGTGAGAGTGAAAATTCATGCAATCTGTACAAGAAACATCTACAGTGGGACATTCTATGTACAGCCCTGGTAGAGAACATGAGAAACTTAGCAACAGGCCTCAGGGCCCTGCCCTCAAAGGGCCTATGGTCTAAGCCCAAGAGAGTAGACATTAACAGACCACATATAACATGAGACAGTACAACTTAAGTTCAGAAAGAAGATGCATGACACAGTTGAAAAGCATGGTCTGGAACACCAGCTTTGACCTTTCACTAATTTAGTGACACTGGCAGGTCCTTTCCCCTCTTCTGAGCCTCAGCTTCTTTATCTGTTAAATGGGATAATAACCTTAAGTCATGGAACTGTTCAAGGTATAATGTTAATGTTAGTGAGATATGCAGTCCCTGGACCATTGTAGGTGCTGAACAAGTAAGAGTGGTTAATATTAGCATGATATTCTAGAGCAGAATAGCTAAAAACATGGGTGCTGAGTGGTGGTTTCAAAGTTTTTACTTCTCAGCTGTGTGACTCTGGGAAGGTTACTTAACCTCTCTGGTGTCAGTATTTCCCATATGGAAAATGGTCTGTCATGAAGACTGAAAGAGATAGCACAGGCAAAGTGCTTATTAAGGTGACTTGTATATTATAAAAGGTCCCCGGGTGGTGTAAATGGCTTGCGCTTAACTACTAGTCCAAAGGTTGGCAGGTCATACCCACCCAGCAGTGCCAAAGAAGAGAGGCCTGGTGATCTGCTTCTGTAACGATTACAGTTAAGAGAACCCTCTGAGGCAGTTCTACTCCATAACACAAGGGTCGCCATGAGTTGGAATTGACTCAGTGGCAATGGGTTCTGTGTGTTGGTTTGGTTTACAACAAATGTCAGTAGCAATGAACAGTAGTGTTACGAGCCATAGGCAGTGGCAAATTTGAGGAAGGAACAATGAGTTTCAACTGCACAGGCAGAGGAAAACTTCTAGGAAGGGGCTATATCTGAGTGGTACTTCTCCAGGGATCTTTACATTGGGATCAGAGGAGAAAATGCATACAGAAGGACAAAGGAAAAAGAGATCATAATGATCATTATTACATTCTTTGCAGAAAGATATTTAACAGAAAATATTTAATCAGATACTAAAAAGCATTGCTTGCCCTGTGTAACCATGAATACTTGGGACACACAGTAGACCTGTTTCCCTGAGGTGGCCCTTCCCTGCAGCAGACACTCTGGTACTGCCCACTGAGCTAGAACCCTGCACAAGGTGATGGAGGCCTGGTGGCTCCAACAGAACCGCTCGTGCTCACCTCGGCAGTCCCTGAAGTCGGCATGGTTTGGGGAATGGTGCTTGCACAGCCGCTCCAGGATCTGCTTGTAGTGCATAAGCCGATGCAGTGGCCGCAGGAGGAAGGTGTTGAGTGGCAAGTAACACACCTTCTGTAGCTCGAAGTCTCTACACAAGTTCTCCAGCCGCCGGGAGCTCTTGATTCCATTCTCCAGTCCCTCCAAAGCCTCATTGTGCTTCCACAGGTGAACAGCCAGTTGCTTAAGAGCACAAAAAGGTCAGGGAGGGAGAAATCCTGTTTAGCTGAATTGAAAATTCATGTGTTCCATTCAGGTTTGGCTGCTGCTGTTGTTATGTGCCCTCGAGTCGGACCCGACTCATAGCGACTCCTCCTTGGGTTTCCGAGGCAGTATCAATACGGAAGTAGATTGCCCAACCTTCCTTCCGAGGAGTGGCTGGTGGGTTTGAACCACCAGCCTTCTGGTTAGCAGTCAAGTGCCTTAGGCACTATGCTACCATAGCTCCCCAGGTTTGGCTAGGAAATGAAAATCACTTTAGGTTTTATTATTTAAATAAAGTTCTCAGAATGAAATGGAAAGCTCTATTAAAGGATTGAGAAGTTTAAAATACATACGAATTATAAAATATGTGATGTGTATATGTAATATTATAGTTATAAATATACTTTTAAAACTGAGATTGATAATACTAAGGGAAATTTCATGAATGGAGTTCCTGAAGGGCAGGGTCTATGCTTTTCTTCTAAATGTCTTATTATATAATAAGCTGACCAGGACCATCCAATAAACGTTATATAGCAAAAATAATATTGCAAACTGCCTCACTATTTTCTGTTTAACTCACCCAATTAGCTCATGCAATAACTGAGTATCTACTGTGAATCACCTACTCTGCTAGATTCCAAGGAGATGGGTGAGAATAAGACATGGTCCCTATTCTATTGGAATACTAGTGGAGGCAGATAAATCACTATGGAAACTGATTGCCCCATCTTCCTTCCAAGGAGTGGCTGGTGGGTTTGAACTGCCAAGCTTTTCTGGTTAGCAATCAAATGCCTTAGGCACCATGCCACCAGAGCTCCTGTGGAGGGAGATACAGGGTAAAATGTTTGATAAAAGAGTATTAAAGGAGGAATTAGTGGCATAGTGCCTAAGGCATTTGAATGCTAACCAGAAGGCTGGAGGTTCAAACTCACCAGCCACTCCTCCAAAGGAAGGTTGGGCGATCTACTTCCATAGAGAGTCTGCCTCAGAAACACAAGGAGTGGTCCCTATGAGTCAGATCTACTCAACGGCAGTGAGTTTGGTTTTGGTTTAGGCAGGTGGGGACGAATATCAAGGTAAGGGTCTTGAAATCTCAGAACCCCAATATAGCAGTAATTGTCTTCAAGTCTTATTCTACAATTACTTCCTGGTAGTATGCTTGCTATCTATCTGTGTGTGTTAATAATATCCATTATTATCCAAGTGTAGATTTCTAATCCTGACAATAGTCCTATATACCAGTGTAGCCAAATCTCTGCAACATCTCTGCTCAAACACTCCACAAGCTCTTCAGTCACAGTGTGTCCAAACCCAAATTCAACATCCTCCGTCTCAAATAGGTCCATAACACTTATTTCCTAACCTGGGAATTGAGGCCACCACCAACCAGTTACTGCAGACAGAACAACCTGCGACCTTTCTGGATTCCTTCCTCTTCTGAATCTTCCATCAAATCCTATCAATGCTACTTCCTGAAAATGTTGCATCAGTTCTCTTTCCATCCCCATGGTCACTGCCCCTCATTCTGCCCTTGCATCATGTCTCACTGTAACCACGTCTCCATTGGTAACAGAGTATTAAAGGAGTACAGCCACTCTTTACCCTCCAATATATCATTCTGCCAAAATGAACTTCAGAATGCAACTAAACACATGATCTTCTTGCTTGCGATACTGCAAGGGCTTTCCACCATTTCAGGAAAACTTCCAGAGTCTGTGGTAAGACATAAAGGACCTTCTAGGATATGGTCCCTTCCTGCCTCTCCAGTGCCAACACAGGCCACACATGTAACAACTTGCAATTCCTTGAACGTGCCTGGTTCTCCCACCCTGGAGTCTCGGCACATGATGCTCCTTTGCTTCGGAGCCCTGAGCCCAGTCCTAGTCCTGCCCCCTTCCTCAGGATTAGCTCTAGGAGACCTTTCCTGCTATTCAGGCTGAGTTAGGGACTCCTCTAGCCTCCTCCTGCTTACTTCTGTCCACATTAGCTCTTACCACATGGTTTTCCGTATTGGGTTTATTTTTATTTTGAAATAATGAAAAGAGTCACAGGAAGCTGCAAAACGGTATACAGGGAGGTTCTACACTCCCTTCACCAAGCCTCATCCAATGTCTTACTTAACTACAGTACAGAAGCAAAACCAGGCAATTGACATTGGTACAAACCAGAGAACTTTTTCAGATCTCACCAGTTATACGTGCACTTACATGTGTGTATGTGTGTGAATTGCTGCAATTTTAATACATGTGTACACCCTTACTGGATTCTGAAAGCAAGACTCCATCATGCTCTACTCTACATCCTTGAGGCCTACCATATATATTAGGTGCTCAATAAATGTTTGTTGAATAGAAAAACAAAAGAATAAGTAAAGAAATGCCTGCACTCAAGTAAAGGCAGCATTGTCAGACCTTGATGTGGCTGGAGCCCAGAGTAGAATGTAAACGATTTGGGGGAAAGGTCTGGAAAGCCTGCCTGGGGCTAGAATGCGAAGGCTTTCTTCTGTCAGGTTTAGAGTTTGGACTATATTCTCCAAATAATAGGGAATCAATGAGGGTTTTGAGTACAATCAGTTTTGTGTTGTAAAATAAATAACTCATGCAGTAATATAAATGGTGGGTTGAGAGGATAGGTTGTGTGGCAGGGAAGGAGATGAATCAAGAAGGTGGTAGGTACACTAGTCCAATAGAGAGAAAACTGAGAGCCAGAAGGAGAATGGTGGTAGGAGTTTCAAAAGAGGAGGCCAGGCTGTGTGTGCTCGGGCAGATGGGCGATTCGAGAAGGAGTGCCAGGTTCCCGCTCGGATGGCAAGCAGACAGGATGAGAGGTGGGGAGTTCCTTTACTTGGCGTTGATTCTAAAGTGCCTTTGTGGCATCTGGGCAGATGTTTTGAGATGAAAGTTTACAGTGTGGGCTGGAGATCAAGATTTGGGCATCTCTGGCTTTGAGTAGGGGCTTCAAGCCTGTGAAAGTGCTAAGTACACAGGTGGGTGCTGTGGTAAGGGGTGTGGGCACTGAACACAGGTAAGCTGGAGATCACCCTGAGCATTTTGGGCAAAAGTGCTAACTGGCATTCAGACCTCTAGGACCTGCTGCACTCCTACACACTTTATAAAAATTCTATAAAACCAATAACAAGCACAATGTATTTAAAAAAAAAAATTCAAAAATGTTTCCAGGAGCTCTCAGAGAGCCTCTCCATTTATTTTTATTTTGCTTGCACACAGCTTCATGCTATAAATGCCCATGGCATTGGCACATTAACTAAAACACCAGCACAGCTGAGGGAGCTCACTGAATGCAAAGTGCTAATTCACTTGACCTGAGTGAAAGAACTGCTGTGAGTGGAAAGCAGGTATATTTTTAGGAGGTCTTATGCATTAGGTTAAAGGAGAGGAGGGTGGATGTGTATTGAATCCAGTTCTTGGTGGGAATGCCTTCTAGTAGGAAGTCAGCAGAGAGGCCAGAGAAGACAACCACAGAGAGAAGGTTAATAAATGGGGGGACTTCAGGGACAAGACAAGGACAGAACTGTCCTGGTTGGGGATGGGGAGGGTGAGCTTTGCAGGGCTCCACTACTGCTTCCAAAGGTCCATAGTGGTGTCCAAGTTTCCTTGGAGGAAGCAAAGGCAGACAGAAGCCCTGCCCTAGGCATGCTTTGGATCTCAGAAAAAAGGGAATACTATGAGAAAAAGTAAAAATCCAAAATGGGCTGAGAAAAAAAAAAAAAAAAAAAACATGGGAAAAGAGGCTTCTAATGAGAAAAATGGAGTCACTGGGTGATGCAAACAGTTAAGGTGCTTCACTGCCAACCAAAAGGTTGAAAGCTCTAATCTACCCAGAGGTGCTTTGGAAGAAAGGCCTGGTGGCTTACTTGCGACAAATCAGCCACTGAAAATCTATGGAGGCTGGTTCTACACATGGGGTTGACCTAAGTCCGAGCTGACTTGGTGGTACCTGGTCAATGAAGAAAAGGACTGGTGTGGCGGTTACATTTGTGTGTCAACTTGGCTAGGCCTGGTTGAGTGGCTGGGCAGCTGGATATAGTGTTCCCCATGATGAGACTGGCAATCAACTTCATGGTGGGATCTACTGTGAGCAGCTGAGTAGCTGCCATTGGGTATGTGGTCTGCTTCCCATATATAAGAAACAGCTTTGGAAATGATCTCTAGCTTATGGCATGCTTGGATTCTGCATGTAGCTGTGTTCAGCAGCCTGCCATGCTCTGCTGACCTTGGGACTTACAATGGACTTGAATTAATGGCCTGCCATGTGGTTTGGTAACATCAGTATTGTGCCATTTTGTTTGTCGAGCTTGGGCTTGTTAGCTTCAGCAGCCAGTAGCTGCCTGAATAAAGAGATGCTTCTAGATTCAGTGGGCTGGGAGCAAGAGGCAGAGCTGAAGCCTAAGGTTGAGGGGCTTTCACACAGCCCCTAGAGCCTGGCACTTTGAACTTGGACTTGAAGTCTCCAAACTGTGAGAGAATAAACTCCTGTCTGTTCAAACCATCCCAATTGTGGTACATTCTTGTCAGAGTGGCACTAGGTAACCAGAACCAACAGGAAGTATAACAGCAAGAAAAATGTTACAGAACAAAGAAATATTTTTTAAAACACTATGGAAATTGAAAAGATTTCTGTTAATGTTACAACTAAGTTCTGTGTATTAACCATAGCTTACAGAATTAAAATACTAAAGTTGTGTGAAATCTAAGATAATTCTTGCCTTCTCTTTGTGAAACAAGATTCTACAATCCTGATTACTTCTGCAGTCTCTCCCAGATACTATCCAAGGAGCTGTGTGTTGCTTTTTGAACAAACTGAGAAAGCAAGCAAGCAATAGCCCAGGATCTGTTAAATAATATCCTGATTTCTGTCAAGAGAAAGTGTCTGACAGGAAATCTCTTGAGTGGCTTTGATCTTCTTTTCTATGCCACCCCTGCCCTCACCAGCCTCTTCTTGTCCTCACCTCATGAGAAGCATAATTACCAGGGAAAAAAAATTTAAACACTAAAACAATGTAGCCAGAGTCCTAGGAATTAAGTCACATCACAACAGTAATATTTATTTTACGTGTGTCTTTTATGTGGTAGTAGGTGTTCAGCTAATACTAGATGGATGGATAGACTGATAGATAGGTGGGTGGACAGATGGAGATATAGATGGGTGGATGGACAGATGGACTAATGGTGGTCACCTGCCTTCTTTAGGAAAGCCATTAGCTTGAAGAGAAGCTCTGGCCAGTTGGGATATAGGAAGATTGCTTCAAGATATGAATGTAGACATAGTTCATAGACATATTTCATATAAAATCCATATTAAAATCATTATCAATGGAATAAAATAAAAATTTCTGATATAAGAGATGTGGCTAAGATTTAAAAACCGGGGTTGAGAGGGGTTCCGGCAAGATGGCGGACTAGGCAGAAGGATTGCACAGACCCTCTTCAACAAAGAAAAGGGAAACCAATTAACACAGACACAGAAGATAATCGTGGACCCCT
>NW_006921793.1:4957884-4973212 GCF_000298275.1 Orycteropus afer afer
ATTGTAAATTTTGGTCAATGACATGAGACAAAGTATATGTGAACTACTGTATGAAAAGTGAATTTACTCTGTAAATCTTCACCCAAATCAAAATAAAATTAAAAAAAAAATAAAAATAAAAATAAAAAATGGGGTTGAATATTAGTTTAGTTATATATTGACATTTTAGGATAAATTTTTAGTAATTTATATCATTATAGATATTGTCAGATGGTTAAAAAATGTATTTGCTGTTTACACTGATTTAAAGTTGCAGAATTTACTAGGATTCTTACATACAAATTCAATATTTTAGTCATGCCAAGAAGCCAAACAACTGACTGGAAATGAATGTTCAGTCAAGCAAACAATGTTTTGTTGAGAGAATTAAAAAAAAAAAAAAAGAAAAAGAAAATACCTGCTGCTTTGGTTATAACACGAAAGCTTTTGAAGCTAAAAAGTACTAAAAGTACTTTCTCCAAAAAGGACTGGATTTGTCTTTATGCCTCCAAATAAAATTTTTGGAAAGGCTAGAAGAAAAGTTTACCAAACTGGCCACCCCTGCCATCAGGCTGTGCTAGCAGAAAACGATGCAGCTGAGGCACCAGCAGCTCAGCCCCCTCGTCCTCTGGGCCCCCCTCATGAGCCCGCTCGTCCACCCGGTTCCAGACCAGCTCACCTTCATGCCCTGAATGTTCTTCAGCATCACATCTCCGATCCTTTGGTAATCTCCTCGGATGTGGGCATTTGAGCGGCCTTCCCTAAGAGCAAAGACAAAAAATTGGAAACACAAAGCGTTAGCAGTGAAAATGTTACCGGGAAAGACCCTTGGCCCTAGATTATAAAATACCAACATTGATTTCTCCTTTCTAGTTGCCTTTTAGTACCCTTCCCTGGAAGTGACTTTGAAATCACCTCACTTATCCTCCAGAGAATTCTATTATGCTTTGAGAAGGAGATGGGGAAGAGTTACTTTGTGATCATTTTAATTTGGTCTCATTTTACGTTACCTTTTTTTTCCCATTCACAGGTGAATGATGTTAGCATCTTTATAATAGCATGGAGTTCCTTGCTATAACTGGCTAATGAAACTCTTGATTCCTATGTAGTGTTACTGATACAGCACTCTTATGAAGCAAGACTCACAGCCTCCAAATCAAGGATTCTGCTTCCAAGAGTCCTTAACCTGAAACAAAGAGCTGTGTAGGAAGAAGCCCCTGAGAAGAAAAAAATAAATTATGAAAGTGTAGAAGGCCATTTTCTGGTGGGAATGGGGAAAATGGACAAATGAAGAGGCTAAGATGTATGTCTAAAGTATGTGGAGAGGAGGGGCCAGTGACTTCCCCAGATGTGGTGTGTTGTAAATGAGAAAGCTGGGGCACTCTGCCACTTGTTGATGTCGTTGTTGTTATGTGCCCTCGAGTCAGACCTGACTCACAGTGACCCCTCCTTGCGTTTTCGAGGTGGTATCACTACAGAAGTAGACTGCCCAACCTTCCTTCTGAGGAGTGGCTCGTGGGTTTGAACTGCCAGCCTTCTGGTTAGCAGTCAAGTGCCTTAGGCACTATGCTACCAGAGCTCCTTTGCCATTTCTTAGGGCTCGTGTTTTTAGTTGATGTTGATAGTCCAGGGATTTAACCACCAGAAAGAAAAATAATAGCAGGAATAGTAGCAAATATTTATGTGGTACTTTCCACATGCCAGTCACTGTGCTAGAGCACGTTGTTAAGGGTTGAGCTGTGTCTCCCAAAAAGATATGTTCAAGCTCTAACCTCTGGTATTTGAAAATATGAACTCATTTAGAAATAGTGTTTCTGTAGATGTGATGAGTAATTACTATGAGGTCATATTGCTGTAGAGTGAGTCCTAATGCAATATGACAGGTGTGTTACAGGGAAGAAAGCCATGTGACCATGGAGACAGAGATCAGAGTGGTGCATTGACAAGCCAAGGACAAGGCCACCACGAGAAGCTATGACGAGGCAAAGAGGTATTTTACCCAGAGTAGTCAGAGAAAGAATGGCCCTACTGACACCTTGATTTTGGATTTCTGGCTTCCAGACTTGTGAAAGTATACATTTTTGTTGTTTTAAACTACCCAGTTCATGGTAATTTGTTAAAAAATCCACAGGACACTAACATATACATGGATTAACTCAAAAGGAGGTGTTGTGGTGCCACAAGGTTGGCAGTTTGAACTCATCAGCAGCTCCTCGAGACAAAAGGCCTGATGATCTATCTGCCCTTATAAACATAACAGCCTAGAAAACCTTATGGAGAAGTACTCTGTCCCACAGGGTCACTATGAGTCAGAATTGACCTAATGATGCACAACAACAGGCTTCGAGTCAGAAGTGAGAAGTGTTGTAAAAAGAGCCTGCAACTCAAGGCAAGATGGATCCAGGAGTCACACCCCACAGATGCAATAGCTAACAGGTCTCCAGCAGCACAGAGAAATGACCTCCAGCTCAGCTGCATTCTCCCCAGGCTCTCATTCATCCAGGATTTCAAGACAGAAGAAAGAGGACAGGAGGACTCATACTCTTAATGAAGCAAGTCAAAAAACCAAAGTAACCAAACTCACTGCCATCAAGTCAACTCTGACTCAGAGCAACCCCATTAGGTCTCCTAGACTGTAAATCTTTACAGAAGCAGACTGCCACATCCTTCTTCCACAGAGTGGCTGGTAGCTTTGAACCACTGACTTTCTGGTCAGCAGCCAAATGCCTTAACCACTACATCACCAGAGCTCTTTAAGCAAGTCCAAGAGGTGGAAAAATCAGATGGATTAGAAATACAGAGGCTGTCTCTTTACTTAGTTTGTGGCTTCACATAACAAACCAAAGAGGACACTATGTTACTGGTTCCAACAAAGCATGTAGTGTAAATGATATAACAGAGCCCCCAAACCCATTAGGTAATTAAAACTTCTCTGAAATAAAAGAAGAGAGCATCAATTATGCTTCCCAGCCCCTTCTTCTAGGAGGGTCCTTTGTTTAATATCTTCCATTCTCTTCTACTCTACAAGAGAGTTCCTCAATCCTTCTGCGTCTTCATTGCCAAATGAAACTTGTTGGCTCATTACTTTAATTACCATTCACTCCTCAACTTATTAAAATATAGGGTCCATTCTCCTCACTGCTGTTGTTAGGTGCTGTTGAGTTAATTTTTGACTCACGATGAAACCACGTTGCATTAGAGTTTTCTAGGCTGTAATCTTTATGGGAGCAGCTCACCAGGTCTTGTCTCCTACAGAGTGCTCCGCTGGGTGGGTTTGAATTGCCAACCTTTTGGTTAGCAGCTGAGTGATTAACCATTGTGCCACTGGGCTCCTCACTGTCCTCATTACTCCCCTGCAATGACTCTGAGGAGGGCTACCATTAACTCTGAGCCACTGCATCATTGATATAATACCACTTCTCATTCTAGCCAGTGTCTCATAGGTGGCCAATGTCATTCTCTCCAGACTCTCTGACTTCTCTTTGGGTTAATTCTTCAGTCTTTGTTGCCAACACTTCCCTGTCATGCTACTTTTAAGATGTCTTGTGTTTTCAGGAATTCATCAGTGATTATATTTTCTTATCATTCAATACTTCTTGCTAGGCCATTCTATCTATTCTCCAAAATTTCAACTTATGATGCCAAATGTTCTTTGTACCTAGGGACCCAGGTACTGTGTTTCTTATACCTTCCAGAGGGCTCTATATGAATGACTCCACAGTCATTTGAACATCTCAAACTCAAGATGTTCCAGAATTAATTGTCTTGTTTTCAAAACCCAATCGTCTAAAATATATAGAAATGCCCAACAACTCAAAAACAAAAAAGACAATCCAACCCAAAAATGGGCAAAGGACATGAACAGACACTTCACCAAAGATGACATTTAGGTGGATAACAAACACATGAAGAGATGCTCATTATCAACAGCCATTAGAGTGATGCAAATCAAAACTACAATGAGATACCATCTCACCCCTGCAAAAATGGCAGTGATCAAAAAACCAGAAAATGACAAATGCTGGCAAGGTTGTGGAGAAGACTAGAACTCTCAGATTTGGCTGGCGGGATTGTACAATGGTATAACCACTGTGGACAATGGTATGGTGCTTCCTCAAAACCTAGAAACAGAAATACCTTATGATCCAGCAATCTCACGCCTAGGTAGCTATCCTAGAGATCTAAGAGCAGTGACATAATAGATACATACACATTCATGTTCACTGCAGTATTATTCACAATAGCAAAAAGATGGAGACAATCTAAGTGCCCATTGATAGATGAATGGGTAAACAAATTGTGGTATATACAATGGAACAGCATGCAATAGTAAAGAATAATGATGAGTCTAATACATCTTATAATATGGATGAATTTGGAGGACATCATGCTGAGTAAAATCAAACAGAAGAGGACAAACATCGTATGCTACTACTTTTATAAAAATTTGAGAATAGGTATGTACAAAGAAAGCAATGTTCTTTGATAGTTGCCAGGGATGTGAGTGCAAGGGAGGGGGAATTATTTACTACATAATAGACACGTGTTAATTCTGGTGAAGAAGAGTCAATACACTATATGAGGGATGTCAGCACAACAGGACCAAGGTAAATGAAGACACTGAGAGGTATGCAAGAATAAAGGACAACTACAATAAATGCTTTAATATATAAAATTTTACAACAATATTAATAAGCAAAAAATACATGAGTGGTTACATAGGTAGATATGTATACTATAAAGGTGCGGGCAGGTGTATGGGAATAAATGCATGTGCATATTAAGGTATATTTGTGGGCATATGTACATACATATTTGTATGTGCTGCATATATATTCATATCTACAATAAAGAACATAGGGGGCACAGTTAGGGATACTTCCTACACATATCCAAACACCTTGTGGGATTGACTTATTAGATCTGAAGGCTCAGGATCATAGTCTCAGGGACAACTAGGTCAACTGGCAGAATGTTCTATATTGAGTAGTGTCTGGGGTCTTAAAAGGTTGTGAATAGCCATTTAATATGCAACTATTGGTCTCTTTCTATCTGGAGCAAAGGAGAGTAAAGGAAACCAAAGACTCAAGAAAAAAAATTAGTCCACAGGACTGATGGCCAACACAAACCACAGCCTCTCCTAGTCTGAAATCAGAAGAACTAGATGGTGCCTGACTATTGCCACAGACTTTTCTGATCAGCGATTCAACATAAGGTCCCAGTTTGAGTGGGAGAAAAACAACAAATTCAAATTCATAAAAAGGACCAGACTTACTGGACCGATAAAGACTAGAGGAACCCTTGAGACTGCCACCCTAAAACACCCTTTTAACCTAGAAGTGAAGCCACTCCTGGAGGTCACCTTTCAACCAAATAATAGATTGTCCTATAAATAAACAATAGTACCTGTGAGGAAAATGTTCCTTTAAACAATCAGCTGTATGAGACCAAAATGTCAACATTTACCCCAAAGCAAAGATGAGAAGGCAAGGAGGGGCAGGGAAACTGGAGGGACAGACACAGGGCAGGCAGGGTGGAAATGGTGAGGATGCTGACACATTGTGGGGATTGTTACCGACACCACAGAACAATTTGTGTATTAAGAATAGTTGAATGGAAATCCAATTTGCTGTGTAAACATTCACCTAAAACACAATGTTAAAACAAAACAAAAAAACTCCCATCCTCTTTCCATATTTTCTTTCTTAATGATGTAACTCTTCCATCAAGAGCTAGAAACCTTTTTCCCAAGCTAGAAACCTCAGTTATCTTCACTTGTCCTCATCTTTCATCTGTCTAATCAAATTCTCCCCTAAAATGGGGTCCCTGGAGAATGCTCAAGCATCTGATCTATACTCATGCCCTCCTTTGCAGATATCCCTCAGTCCACTGCTAATTACTGCATTTTATTCCATTTAGCTGCAGGGTTGAGATATCTCTGGATTGTTGGCAAATGGTTATTAACCAAATCACTATTGAGCAGTTTATCGATTAGACATTTTGCTGACCCTTATGTGAGACATGGAGTTCCTGGGTGGTATAAATGATTAACATGCTCAGCTGCTAACCCAAAGGTTGGAGGTTCTAGTCCAACCAGAAGTGCCTTGGAAGAAAGACCTGGAGATCCACTTCCAAAAGAGCAAAGCCACGGAAAACCCTCTGGAGCACAGTTCTACTCTGACGCCTATGGGGTTGCTGTGAGTTGGAGTCGACTTACTTGATGGCAACGGTTTTGTTTTTTAATGTGTGACTGGGTTCTGTATGTTGGTCTTCCACTGCGTTTGGAGCAGAAAGTGAATTAAGGTAACTGAGAGAGTGTAAGCCTAAAAAGGGTTATGTTCTGCCATTTAAAAATGCCCACCCCCCTACTGTTAACATCACGCAAGGCTCTTTTCAAAGCTGGGAAGTTTTTCTTCTTCTCTTCACTGTCCTTGGATGTCTGAACAAAGCAGGTCTTCACTCAAATGAGGACTCAGCTACTGAGCCAGAATGGCCTGATTTGTGCTAAATACCACACATCAATAAAAGGAGGTAATGCCACTGGATTTGTGGGTCAGTAGCTATTATCTGCATGCAAAAGCTGGACAATGAATAAAGAAGACCAAAGAAGAACTGATGCACTTGAAATATGGTGTTGGTGAAGACTACTGAATAGAAGAATGAACAAATCTGTCTTGGAAGAAGTACAGCCAGATGCTCCTTAGAAGTGAGGACTTCGTCTCACAAACTTTGCACATGTTATCAGGAGGGACCAGTCCTTGGAGAAGAACATCATACTTGGTAAAGTAGAGGGTCAGCTGAAAAGAGCAAGACCTTCAATGACACAGGCTGACACAGTAGCTGCGACAGTGACCTCAAGCACAACAATGATTGTAGGAATGGTGTAGGGCCGGGCAGTGTTTTGTTCTGTTGTTCACAGGGTCACTCTGAGTTGGTATCAACTTGATGCCATCTAACAGCAGCAATAATAGCTACTGTTTAGGAGCCCTGGTGGCATAACAGTTAAGCGCTCAGCTGCTAACTGAAAGGTTGGTGGTTTGAACTCATCTAGCAGCTCTATGGGAGAGAGACCAGAGGATGCATTTCTGTAAAGATTACAGTCAGAAAATCCCCATGGGGCAGTTCTACTCTATTATACAGGGTCACTACGAGTCTAAATCAACTCGATGGCACCTAGCAACAACAGCTGTTATCTGGAACTTAAAAAACTGACCCTAAAATTTTGGGCAGGCCATTTGACAATGCACAATGAAAAGTGTTTAGTTCAAGGGATATAATTTAAATATTTTATCAAGAATACTCTGGATTGAGTGGGCAACGGAAGAAATGGGGAAGATCTCCAGCTTCCATTATTAATAAGCAACTTCCATCTTCTACACCCCTACTCAGGACAAAATGAGGTGCTAGAAATGGGACTCTGGGGAGGAGGGTGACAGCAGAGAGTGACTGATAGTATGAGCCAAACTCCACTTATTGCACTTCTTTTATTCTTTTGCCAAATATTTATTAAAAGAAAATTGACTGATGTCAAAGCCCCAAACTCCAGGGACATTCCTTCCTTCATCCGCTTGCTATCAGAGCCATATCTGTTTCTCTGAGTCTTTAGCATGAAGATGGTAAGGAGACTTGGTGTTGAAGTGGTTAAGCACTCAGCGGTTAACTGAAAGGTTGGTGGTTCAAATCCATCAGTGGCTCGGTAGGAAAAAGATGAAGCAGTCTGCTTCCATAAAGATTTACAGCCTTGGAAACCCTATGGGGGAGTTCTACTCTGACCTATTGTTGCTGTTGTTATGTGCCGTTAAGTCAGACCCAACTCATAGAGACCCCTCCTTGGGTTTCTGAGGCAGTATCACTATGGAAGTAGATTGCTCCATCTTCCTTCCGAGGAGTGGCTGGTGGGTTTGAACTGCCAGCCTTCTAGTTAGCAGTCAAGTGCTTTAGGCACTATGCTACCAGAGCTCTATGTTGTTGTTGTTATGTGCCATCAAGTCTGACCCGACTCATAGCGACCCCTCCTTGGGTTTCCGAGGCAGTATCACTATGGAAGTAGATTGCCCCATCTTCCTTCCAAGGAGTGGCTGGTGGGTTTGAACAGCCAGTCTTCTAGTTAGCAGTCAAGTACCTTAGGCACTATGCTATCAGAGCTCCCACCAGAGCTCTATAGGGTTGCTAATAAGTCAGAATCAACTTGAAGGCAATGAGTTTTCTGTTCTGTTTTGTTTTAGCATCTTTACTTTTATTTTAGAAACTGTTGAGGGTTAGGACCATCAGTCCTTTGTTTAGCAAGGAACACATGGGTATCCACACAGTTAAGGGAGTCAGCTCTAAGTGATGTGGTGAAGACAGGCTACAGACCTCTGCAGTTACCACAAGCAGTAGACACCGCTCTCCCTCCCACTATACGCCCTTCTGTCCGCTCCCATCCTAGGTTGCTCTGAAAGTCCCAGTGGAGCTTGGTTGCAAACATGAAGAACATATCCTAAGTCCATGGGACTGGGGACAGAACACAAAGCTCTGTTGCCTCATGTAGAAATGCCTTCATGCTTTTACTTTCTCTACAGGTTAATGCGTCCAAATCTACAAATCCAAAGCATTTGCTTTACTGAGAACAGTTAAAAGGTCATTTTATTACAAAGAACATGAAAAAATAATTATAACTCATCCATAACATCCTCCGGATGTTAATCTCACAAGAAAAGGATCCTTGTTTGGAAGGCTGGGCCACATAGTTTTTGTCTGTGTAATTACCACACGAAAATAAAGAGGAAAATTCTTTTGACAAATTCCCTTAGGAAAACCATGCAAAGTCTACTAAGAGCCCTCCTAGATCCTAAATTCTCCAGTATTAATTAATGTACTCCCAGGAGCAAATACACATTACGTCAGCAAAGAATTGAAAACACACACACACACACACACACACACACTCATGAATTTTCAAGTCTTTTCAGCCGTATAAATACTTTATTTACCACAATGTGAATAGTTAGTAACTCAGCAGCAGATTGACTGAGGGAGAAGAGATAAAAGACATGAAAACAACTACCATTTCTCGCTGAGGAGGGGCAACTGAGAGGATGTAAGTAAGCCCTTTACCCAAGTCACACCCTTCAGAGGAAGCAGAAGGAGCCTTGCACCTGTGGGTTTGGTCGGTGATTGCCAAGGAACACATCCACAGGCTGCAGCTGCAGGTGGGGCAAAGTCAACTTGGATAAATCAACACTTGGCTTTCCCACTCATATCCCGAACCCCAAGGTCAACATCAAATCCATCTGGAACCCTAAAATAAACAGTTTATAGTGTGCTGATGACCTCGTTGGCAACAAAATCCCTCACCGATCCCATAAAGTATTATGAGCCCTAGAATATGGTTTTCCTCTGGGGGAGCATATTTTCCAGAAAGCACTAGTTTAAGCCTGGCTGCTGTAAAGTATCTGAGGAAATTCTCTACAAGAAAAAGTAGACAGTGGTAACACACTGGGCTTTTAAGTTGCCCCAGAGAAGTCCAAGAATATGAAACACTCAGTCCTCCCTTTCTTCTCTCAACAGAATGAAGAATCATTTCATTAGATTAAAACATAAAAGCAAATGAAGCAGCTTGGAGCTAGAGGGCCTACCTGGCTCTGTGTCACCTGGCTCTTTGACTCACAGACAAATATACAGTAAAACCTGTGAAATCCAGAGCCTGTGTAAAGTGGAAACTTGTCAGAGAACAAAGACGCAAACATTTTCCGCTAAACAGAAAGCCACAGAAAAGTGGTAAGACTTTACCCTGTCACAGGCAGAAAACTTAAGGAACCTGGAAAAACAAGGCAGTTCTGGCTCTCACATGCTTCACTGTAGTCAACTTTTGAAGCCTGAGTCCTCATTTCCAAAACAAATATGTCCTTATGTTCACTACGGCACAGGACTGGGTGGGGTTTTGTTCTGTTGCACAGAGGCACTTCTATGAGTTGGAACCAAGTTGACAGCACTTAACTACAACAACAGTGTGTTTACTATAAGGAACCCTGGTAGCACAATGGTTAAGTGCTTGTCCGCTAACTGAAAGGGTGGTGTTTCAAACCCACAGTGGTTCTGTAGGGGAAGACACCTGGCAATCTGCTCCGGTAAAGATGACAGCCTAGGAAACCCTACGGAGCACGTCCACTCCCTCACATGAGATTGCTATGAGTTGGGATTGGCTCAACCCCTACAAACAACATCATTACTATTACCTGCAGTTCATACAATTTTAAGGAATAATAATAATAAAAAAATGTATGCAATTATGTGTGTTTGTGTATCTATGTGAGTAAGAGGATAATGTGCAACTAAGTGGGTAAACGTGGGGTGGGGAAGATGGTTGGGTTAAAAAAAGAAAATACATTAGCCAGGGAATCATGTAATATATATGATTTCTATATTCTTTCAAATCCATGGAGAGGAAAATCCTATTTTTTAACATTAATTCACATCTTCACTTATTGAGGAGACGTTTATGCACGCTGCATCCTCAAAGCGTAAGGGGTGTGATGCATTTCTCTCTGGCAGCACTGTTGTTGTTAGGTGCCGTGGAGTTGATTTCAACTCAGTGACTCCAGGTGACCAAGCAGGACTGCCTCACAGGATTTTCTAGGCTGTAATCTTCATGGGAGCAGACTTCCAGGTCTTTCTTCCATGGATCTTCTGGATGGGAAGTGGTTAACCATTGCATCTCCAGTAGCATAAAGGCAATTAATACGTACTGTCTGTCACCACCAGCACAACACTGAAACCCCACGTTTAAAGCCCTCTAGTGCCCATCAATTACACCATTAGGTTGCTTAAAGCTGTTAATTACTTCTTTTCTTCTGAGGTTTAATATCAGGTCTGGTTTAATAAGAGGGAGCAAAGGGCAGGCTTGATAGCACCCAGATCAGACCCAAAGTCATTATCTGAGTTCAGTGCTGTTGTTACAGGGACACAGGCTAAAATGCAGTAGAAGAGAAGAGCCATTTCAAACTCCACAGCAACCGGGAGAGTGCACTCTTGAGAGTTTTCTAGCAGAAACCCACCCTGCAACTCAGGCCGCTGGAAAAAGTCTTTTTAATTTTTCTAAGGAAAGCAGCTTTCTCTCAATGCACAATAGGCTTCACAGGCAGGAATCAGCCAGAAATTCCAAGAGAAAATTAGATTCCGGCTATGCTTTGAGAACATGCAAAGATTTCTTTTACTCTTGCTTTTAAAGGAAACAACCAACAAACATCGCCCCTGTAACCCAAGCTGGGCTATGGAAAGCCTTCTCAGGGCAGAATACAGTGAGAAGATACATCATAGTGTCCTTTTTAACCTTCAAAATCCTACCTACCAATCTAACCAAATAAATAAACAAGAGGTCTTCCCCTCATCACTGCATCCACAATACCTATCTTGTCCTATCCTCTCTTCTCATTTCCACTTTGTACTTTCATAAAATGTTCTTCCAGGTAGACAACACTGCCTTGTCCTGATTTCATTGCTTTTTGTTTTAAAGCATTGCTTTTAAGCCCCTTTTGTACTGTTTTGTTTTTAAAACGAGTGAAAACCTTTCTCAAACAAAAGCTTTTACACAAAAGCAGCAGAGCTGATCTGCTGAAGCAAGGAGCAGAGGGGCTCCGAGAACTGCACCGGCCTCTTGCTTTCTGAAACAGCTACTTCAAAGACTCTTCAGACAGTAGATGGTGATGGACATGAGGGCTGGGGCACTGAGTCATGATGAGAAAGGAAAATTGTATCCATCTGCTTTTCTTCCACTGCAGAGTTCCTTCCTTTCTATGCTTCTAGAACTGTGCTGTCCAATATCATTTCCATGCATGGCCATTTACATATTAATATTACTTGAAATTGAATAAAATTGTAAAATCCGGCTCCTCTGTTACTCTGGTGGTGTAGTGTCTAAGCCATCTGACTGCCAACCAGAAGGCTGGTGGTTCAAACCCACCAGCCACTCCTTGGAAGGAAGGTTGGGCAATCTACTTCCATAGTGATGCTGTCTCAGAAACCCAAGGGGGGGTCATTATGAGTTGGACCCGACTGGATGGCAATGGATTTGGTTTTTTATTTATTTATTTTACACTACTCTTACGTGGCTGTTGATAGCTGTTGTCATGTCAGGTCTGACTCATGGTGGCCCCATGTACAACAGGACCAAACCCTGTCTAGTCCCGTACCATCTTTATAATCACCGGTATGCACAAGTCCACTGTTGGGACCATTGTGTATTCTGAGTGCCTTCAAATATGGGGCTTATATTCTAGAACGATATCAGACAATATTCTGTTGTGATCCATAGGGTTTTCACTGTTTAATTTTTGGAAGTAAACTGCCAGGTCTTTCTTCCTAGTCTGTCTTAGTCTGGAAGCTTCACCAAAACCGATCCACCATGGGTGACCCTGCTGGTATTGACATAGCTTCCAGCGTCTCAGCCAACACACCAGTCACCACAGTATGTCAAACTGACAAGTGGCTAGTTACTACTATATTGGACAGTGCAGACACAGAATAATGCCCCACTGTAGTTAATAAGCCCTACTGGACAGCATTGCTCTAGATGAAACCAAAGAATAAACAGATTTGACGGTTTCCTCTCCTGATCCTGGTTCATAAGCGCTCGGAGAAGTAAGAAACAGGGTGTAGTTCTACTTAGCCTTATATTGAGCAACTTCTGGCAAGGCACTCATGCTTCAGAGCCTCATTTTCCATAGAGGGAAAAGTGAGGATAATTCAACAACGCAGTTTTAATTGTCAGCTGAAACAATTTAAGGTGAGACTGCTTTTAAAAAAAAAGATGCAGCAGAAATGCCATTTGAATACTGTCAGTTTTAAAGCCATACTTTTTTTTTTCCCCCCTCATCACCTTTACAATAATCTGGTGGCACAATGGTTAAGTGCTCAGCTACTAACTGAAAGGCTGGCAATTCAAACCCACCAGTGGCTCCACGGGAGGACAGGCCTGGCAATCTGCTCCTATAAAGATCACAGCACTAGAAACCCTGTGGAGTAGTTCTACTCTGTCACACGGAGTCAGTATGAGTCAAAATTGACTTGACAGCACATAAGAACAACTACAACATAACACTGACAAAGATTTCTATTCTGAGAAGGGGGTCAGATACCCACTGATGTCTTAAGTAAAAAGTAGAACAGGGCCCTTGATCTCTCCTCTGTTCTCCTTGTTCAATAGACTCCCCTTTAAATTTATCCAACCGTTTCTGGCAGCCTCCTTGCCTCTGTAGAGTAGAGAGAAGGATATAACAAGAATGGAAGTTCTTTTGAAGAGCAGGAATTGTTGCCTGTTTTGTTTACTGGACACTGAGAAGTCTGCCTGACACATGTTGTTGTTGTTACCTGCCGTCAAGTCAGACCCCAACTCATGGCAAACCCATGCACAAAAGGATCAGACCTTTGTGATCCCTGGGGTTTTCAGTGGCTAATGTTTGGAAGATCATCACCAGGCCTTTCTTCCTAGACTGTCTTGCTCTGGAAGCTCCCTGAAACCTGTTCAGCATCATAGCAACATGCTAGCCTCCACTGACAGACAGGTGGTGGCTGCACACGAGGTGCACTGGCTGGGAACTGAACTCAGATCTCCTGCATGGAAGGTACGAATTCTACCACTGCACCCTCCACACATAGTAGGGATGCACAGTTTATTTGTTGAACCCATGAAAGGAGATCTTGGCCAATTCTGCTGACAGGGATTTACAGAGCTTGCTGCTTTCCTGGTGAACACAAATGCAGAAGAACCTGGTGTCTTTGGTTGCCTGATTTTTTTTTTTTTTCTTCCTTCATAAGGAAGGATTTTCTCTCTCTGTATAGCACCAGATTTAGGGACAGGAGAGTGGCTGCAAAGTTCTGGAAACTATGCTAAGTCTTCATAGGTATTGTTTCATTTAATCTTCATATCTGACTTGTTAGTGGGATGGAAAGTGCTATTTGTCAGTTGATTTGGCAGTTTTATTTCTTGCTAAAAATTATCATACAGTAAAAACCTTGACTTTTGGCAGGGGTAGTTTTAAGAATATTAACACCAGTATGGATTCATGTAACCACTCCCCAAATCAGATTACAGAATAGTTCTATCACCTCTAAAGTGCCTTCATCTAGCTTCTATAGTTATTTTCTAAATTAACATGCAGTAGTTCTGAGTTTCAATACATACAGATTCATATACTCACCATAATAAGTATATTGAACTGTTCTTAAAGAACAAAACAAAAACAAAAACAAAAACAAAACTTCCTAGTGCGACACCTTTGTATCAAAACGAGTCGGATCTGACTCATAGCAACCCCTTCTTGGGTTTCTGAGGCAGTATCACTATGGAAGTAGATCGCCCAACCTTCCTTCTGAGGAGTGGCTGTTGGGTTTGAACTGGCAGCCTTACGGTTAGCAGTCAAATGCCTTAGGCACTATGCCACCAGAGCTCCTACACCTTTGTAGTCACTCATTTTCCTTCACCCCCACCTTCCGGTAATCACTCATCTGCTCTCTGTTCCTATGGTTTTGTCTTTTCATAATGTCATATGAATGGAATTATATATTAAATAACCCTTTGAGACTGGCTTCTTTCCTTCAGTACTATACATCTGAGATTCATCAAAATTACTGTGCGTATCAATAGTTTACCCTTTTCTCATTTATTTAGTATTCTATTGTATGCATAAACCACAGACCTATCCACCCACTGACAGCTCTAGCCTTTGGTGATTATGAGTAGAGCTGCTTTAAACAAGTGTATGAGGTTTCTGTATGAACATAAATCTTTATTTCTACAATCGATTGGTCATATGGTGAGTGTGTGTTTAGCTTTACAAGAAACTATCCAACTCTTTTCCAGAGTGGATGCATCACTGTGCATGATTCACATAGCCACCAGCCATGAGGGCACCTGTTGCTCCACCATCCTCTCTAGCGCCTGGGATTACAGTACTGTTTATTCTAGCCGTTGTAATAGGTGGGTCAGAAGAAAGACCCAGTGATCTGCTTTTGAAAAATTAGCCGCTAAAAAACCCTACGGAGCACAGTTCCATCTACCATTTCATTGTTTTGTTTCTATTTCTCATTTCTGTTCTTGCTCTCCTGCCTTCTTTTGGATCATCTGAACAGTTCTTATGATCCTATTTTAATTTATTGATAATTTTTTAAACTACATAATTTTGTATAGTCTTTTTTTCTTTTAATAGTTGCTTTAGGGATTACAATACATATACTTTTCACCATCTACTTAGAATCAGTATCTTACTACTTCAGGTATAATGTAGAAATGTTATAGACCTCTTTAAGGAGGACAGGTGGTGTAGTGGGTAAGACATTTGCTGCTAACCAGAAGGTCAGCAGTTCAAACTCA
>NW_006921793.1:4974882-4976618 GCF_000298275.1 Orycteropus afer afer
GGCATTTTTCCAGCCATCACGGACAAAGACCTAAAGCAATTGTGGGACAGTATAAAGATTACATTCTTCTGATTAGATTCTCCAGAGCTAGGGATCGATGGGCAGAGAGTAAAGACAGGACTTCACATTTCCTGAGCCAGGCACAGTGCTGGGTAGTTTACAAACGCATCTCCTCCATCCCTTCATCGCTCACAGGCAAGAGATTATTATCTCCACTTAACGAAGAAACTGATGTTACCAAGGTCACACAGTGGTAGACGGGGGTGGAACCAAGATACGAACTATGATCTGACTCCAAAGCCTATTTTTCTTTACCTCACTACAAGACCTAAAAATGATAGTATAAATACAAAGTCCACTTCTTGAGATTCTGAGGTGCAGAGGTGACTCCTTTCCCCAAATAACTGAGGAATAAAGGAAAGGAAGTGTGCCACATCCTTGCACCTGTCCCCCACAGTCTTGTGTGCCTGTGTGTGCTTCTAGGAACGGCATGAACAACACAAGTAAGCAGGCAGTGACTATTTTAGATCATGTTGCAACTGAACAGCAAAGAAGTTGGTTCTTCAAGTCCGTTTCCTCTAAGTATTAGCCTAAACCTTCTAGAACTAAGATACTGTGACAGCTGGACTACCTGAGTTGGAAATCAGTTCTGCCATTAACTAGCTGTGTGACCGTTGCCAAGTTACTTAACTTCTCGAAGCCTCATTTCTGACCTGTGAGGTGAGGATACTACTACTACTACTACTAACAACACCAATAATACCTAACCAATAATGTTGGGTTTCTGAGGTGGTATCACTATAGAAGTAGATTACCCAATCTTCCTTCTGAGGTTAGCAGTCAAATGCCTTAGGTGCTATGCCACAGACCTCCTAATAATGTTATTATAAAGGTTAAATGACACAATGCTTGAACAATGTCTAACAATGACTGGAGCATTCAATTCATGTAAGCAAAAACTTACATGACCAAAGATAACAGAGCAATCCCTCTTCTCTCAAAATCTAAGGGTTAAAAAACAAAATCAGTTCTTAACCATAACTCCATGGAAGGAGTCAGGGGTCAAGCTGTTATGCTTTCAGCTCCTCCAGAGACTTGAATCACAGAGCCCATCAGACGTCACAAGGCAATCCTCTCTCCCCCTGGGTCACCACAGCAGTGCATCCAACCTCATTTCTGATCCAACCAGAGGTAAAAAATATCACTGCTCAAGAATTTCCCAGACACTCAGGGAAGTAAAGAATACAGACATGAAATATTATTCCTCAAAATTTCCTAAGCATCACTTCAGCATCACAAAACAGAAACATCTAAAAATCAAAGGAGAAGAGAGAAAGTGAACAGTTTACATTTGTTAAAGATACAATGCCAAATAGGCCACATGGTTTAAAAAAGTGAGTTTACTTTTCCTGTTGTTACTTCAGCAAAAGTCAGTATGTGTGGTTATGAAACTAAAGCCTTGGAAGAAAATTCACAAGGAGAAGACAGAAGGCTATGTCAGAAAATCAAACTGAAAGTTGAGACAATAAAGTCAGGTATGAAGAACAAAGGTTTTCTTTGCTATTCATAAGGTTTTCCCTGGCCAATTCTTTCAGAAGTGGATGGCCTCTTCCTTCTTCCTAGTCTGTCTCAGTCTACAAGCTGGGCTGTTACCTGTGCACCAGGTGCACTCGCTGGGTTTTAAACACCAGAGGCTCAGCCTCAAAACTCACGTCTACATGTCACCACAGTAGGAC
>NW_006921793.1:4979493-4981215 GCF_000298275.1 Orycteropus afer afer
AACCAAAAAACAAAACAAAACAAAAACTCACTGCCATCGAGTCGGTTCTAACTCACAGTGATCCCCATTGGGTTTCCAAGGTTGTAAATCTTTACTGAGGTAGATTGCCCCATCTTCCTTCTGTGGAGCAGCTGGTGGGTTTGAACGGCTGACCTTCTGGTTAGCAGCCAAATGCCTTATTTATTATGCCACCAGAGCTCCAGAAGTGGCCATTTCGAGAGTCCTGAGGTGGTGCAGATGGTTAAGCGTTCTCCTAAGCAAATGATTGACAGTTTGAACTTACCCAGAGGTGCTTATGGAGCAGTTCTACTCTACTCATATGGGGCTGCCATGAGTCAGAATCCACTTGATGGTAACAGGTTTGGTTTTAGTTTTTAGGGGTCACTTCACCATAAAAATTTTCCTGGTAGATTAGAGAAATTTCTACTCCAGTATCTCAGATATGAGATCAAAATGCTATATTTTGTAGACCACGTCACTACAGGGCCAGGGTTGATCAGATATAGAGAGTCCTGTGACTTTCTAAACAAACAACAACAAAAAAAAAAACCCAAAAAACCAAAACAAAACAAAAACCCAAAACCTAACTCACTGACATTAAGTCAGATCTGACTCATAGCAATCCCTCCTTGGGTTTCCGAGGTGCTATCACTATGGAGGGAGCTCTGGTAGCATAGTGGCTAAGGTATTTGACTGCTAACCAGAAGGCTGGCAGTTCAAACCCACCAGCCACTCCTCGGAAGGAAGATGGGGCAATCTACTTCTGTAGTAATACTGCCTCTCGGAAACCCAAGGAGGGGTCGCTATGAGTTGGGTCCAACTCGATGGCACACAAAAACAACAACAAATCACTATGGAAGTAGGTTGCCCAATCTTCCTTCTGAGGAGTGGCTGGTGGGTTTGAACCACCAGCCTTCTAGTTAGCAGTCAAATGCCTTAGGCACTATGCCACCAGAGCTCCTTATGACTTTCTAGAGGTGGGCAAACAATATGGGAAGGTGTACAGAGCCAGAAGAGGCCTTCCAGTCAGCAGTGCTGCCCTCACTGAGTTACAAGGGGAGAGTCTGGAGATAGGGCTCTGCACAGGCTCTGCCTTGCTCCTGCTGTGTGCGTTAGTGCAAACGGACTCTCCCTTTCTCCTCTAGGAGTGAAGCACAGGGGCTGATGCTCTCCTAGTTCTTTTCCAGGTTTAATTTCCTGTGCTCCAATAACACAGATTCAAAGACAGAAGCTATGGAGTCAGATTAGACCTAGCTTCAAGTTGTGACTTCGTCACATGTGGGCTGCATGGCTGTGGGCAAGGAACGTAACCTGAGTTTCATCTTCCTAATCCATGTTGTTGCTGTTAGTGGCTATCAGGTTGGCTCCAACTCATGGTGACCTTACACCTTTTTTTTTTTTTTTAAACTTTTATTGTGGAGAAAATATACACATTAAGGTGACCTTACGTAAAACAGAATGAAACACTGTCTGGACCTCCCCATCTTCAAGATCGTTGATATGTTTGATTTCATTGTTGAGGTGACTGTGCCTTCCAACCTAGAGGGCTCATCTTATAGCACTATGTTGTTGTTATTGTTGTTACATCCCATTGAGTCAGACCTGACTCATAGCGACCCCTCCTTGGGTTTCCGAGGCAGTATCACTACGGAAGTAGATTGCCCCATCTTCTTTCCGAGGAGTGGCTGGTGGGTTTGAACCACTAGCCTTCTGGTTAGCACT
>NW_006921793.1:4982299-4988588 GCF_000298275.1 Orycteropus afer afer
TTAGGTAATGAATACTATTCCTTTTGTATTCTTTACAACAGTATCCAACAGAATATTCTGTGATGAAGGCAATGTTTTATGTATCTGCTATCTATTAGTTACATGTAGCTAATAAGCATTTGAAATGCTACTGAAAAACTGAATTTATAATTTTATTTAATGAAAATGCTACAAGTGGCTAGTGACTACCATATTGGACAATGCAGCTTTAGATGTCCTTGTTCATCCTTTCCTTATATTGTTTTTCATTTGTGAACTGTCTCAAAACTCTTTTCAGAGAACTAAAATCACAATGTGAATGAACCTTAACAGAGTGATGATGCACTTTGCAAAAGAAAAACCATTCATTCATTCAAACAAGCAAATATTATACTGAATTCCAATCTAGGATATGTGGCAACAGAATGATTCCCACCTCAGAGGAACCTACAGGAGCAATAAGACTGGAATTTAGCAGGAACAACAAGACATGCAAAGAAGGAACTCAAATTCTAGGTCAAAAGTGATTAGTGACCTAAGACCAATAATTGTTATGGGAATCCAGAGATAGAAAGATGGGGGTTTATAGGTAGAAAAGGGCAGGGAGGCATTAGCAGTGTTGGCTTTGAAGTGGATTAAAACAATTTCACAGGTAGAGAAATCAATGCAACTAAGAGGTGTTGCCAAGCTAAAGAATGATTCAGGACCCCTGACTTGCAACATAGTAACTGACTTTCCAGCTCACAAGTTATGACTTTTGGAAAGCTGAGAACATTTAAAGCCTACAAGGGAGTTCCATGGAAAAGGTTGATTTTACTTTGAAAGAATAAAAAGGTTCTCACTATCTCCTAGTAAATATACTACACTACAATCAGAAGCCTCCATACTGTATCATGTCTGGTAAGAACTATTCAATCTTTAACAAAAGTGTGTGGACAGTAATTATTGTTCCATTTTTAACTAGAGGGACTCTCTGCAGTTAATCATTACCACACTTTTCAAGATCTATTTTGAACTTCAACAACAGTTTACAAATACCAACTTTTGGGAACCAAAGCTTATATACATACTATATACATCTGCATGAACAAAAGCAGCCTGTACTTCACTGTGTGGAAGCCATTAGCAACCTTTAAAAAGTATCATGGCAAGGGTCTAATCCACACTTCTTGGTGTTCCAGAGACCAACAAGGTGGTGTTGACTCTCAAAGTTGAGGGAAGGGTAGAGGGGTGTTGGGTGGGGTTGTGAATGTGTGCTCAGATCTGGCTCCAACACCTGCATCAACAATGAAGAGACTCTTGCCTCTTTTCTGAGTCTGGTAAGAGAAACTGTAGCTGCTATTGATTTAAGGTTAGGGTTCGCATAAGGTCTCGTGGTGGTGACTGCATACAGTCCCAAGGGCCTGTTTTTTAAAAAATAAATAAATAAAGGGCAATGTCTCTGCCCAACATGTTTACAGGAACCTCAGGGGTACAGTAAGCTGAGGACAATAAGCTGTCTCTTTCTAACATCTCCCCATAATGGGTCCAAATGCAAACATAGGCCAGAGAAGACAAAGAGTTTCAATATTAAAAAAATTTAATCTTAAGAAAAAACTATAGTAGCTGGCTATTTGGAATGACCACCCACCACATTCTCTTACTGGATCACTTATGACAGGTCAAAAGATCTGCTTTCTCTTCCCTACCCATTTAATTAAAAAAAAAAAAAAAAAAAATCTCATAAAAAATCTCCCTCCCAGAGCTGTTGAGCAGTAAAATGAAACAATGATGGGAGATGAAAAAGGCCCAAGAATGAGGAACATGATAAAATGTAAGCACTGTGAGGTTTGCATTCAAACGCTAAAATGTACTTGGAAAGGAAACTAATGATGTAAGAGCTGAGCTATCCTCTCAGTGTAAGTATGAATTTAGCTTTAAACTGAGATCCTGAGTCAATGTAGCCCATGAAGGGCTGAGAGCATCAGCAATTCCATCAGCAAACCCTCTTGTCTCCTATGGTCGCCACAAGGGTCAAATGAATTGCAGGTATCCCTCAGAGATACTGTGGGTTTGGTTCTAGACCATTGCAGTATGGCAAATTTTGCAATAAAGCAAATCACAAAAAATTTTTGGCTTCCCAGTGCCCATAAAGTTATATTTATGTTATACTGTAGTCTATTAAATGGGCAATAGCATTATGAAAAAGTCTGACAGATAGAAGGGGACCCACTCTGTTCCTGTGCTTCATGTCCCATCCCCTAGAGGCCCCTCCCAGGAACTTGGCCCTCCAGGACAGACACCATATAAAGGTCCCTTCTAGTCCAATTCTAAAATTTTCTACTCATTCTCATGTAATTAATCTTTACTGAGTGATGACTTGGTGCCAGATCCTCTTTTGCTAAGCACTTTACATGGGTCTCCTCATGCAAATGTACCTTTGTGACAAAAATTATTAGCTCCACGTTATGGATGGAGCAACTGAGGCATGGGGTTGCATAGTCTGTCCAAGGTCATCAGCTAGTGGAGCTGGGGTTAGGATTTAAAATCCTGAACCAAGCTTCTGAGCCTGTAATTTATTCCAAGACAGGATGTAGGAGGCTAGGAGCCTGAGTCCCTCCCTGACATGTGACCCCAACATAGAAAAAAAGAGAAAAAATTTTACATATTTTGAGAATTATCAAAATGTGACAGAGAGGCGTGCATGAAGTGAGCACATACTCTTGGAAAAACGGTGCACACAGACTTGGTTAACACAGGGTTGCCACAAACCTTCAATCTGTAGTGTCTGTGAAGCACAACAAGGCAAAGCGAAATAAAATGAGGTATGCCTGCAATTCAGCTAATGCACCTTAAGCAGGGCCTAGAATGCAGTACACCAGCCACTCCTTGGAAGGAAGACTGGGCAATCTACTTCTGTAGAGATACTGCCTCAGAAACCCAAGGAAGGGTCACTATGCACAGACACAATCGGCCATCATGTGCAAGACATGGTTTTGAAGCCTCTTGTCTTTACACTGCTCAGGCTTCCCTATAGTTTTTCTTTTCACAATATTCAGCATGAAGACTTAAGAGCTTCAAAGGGGTGGTAAAATGACGACAATGATATTTTACTCATGTGAATCAGAATCAACTTGATAGCAACTGGTGTTTGTACCATTCACTGGTGCTATTATAAAGATGCTCCACTTTTTTTGGAAATGAAACAAAAACAACATCCTGACCGATTCAGCCATCTTCACTCCACTTCAGACACTAATCCATCATAAACAGACAAAACAGCTCTGTGATAGTCAATGTTATATGTCAACATGGCTAGGCTATGGTGCCTAGCTGTTTGGTCAAACACTAGTCTACAGCTCTTATGAAATAAGTGATATGATTCAATCAGTTGACCTTACGTTAAGCAAATTACCCTCCATAATGCGGGTGGGCCTCTTTCAGTCAGTTGAAGGCCTTAAGAACAAAAAGGCGTTTTCTCTAGGGTGTGTTCTGCCTCCAGACTGTATATAGGTATTTTACCAGGACTCCTTTGCTCTTTACTTTTCTTGTTGTCTGACCTACAGATTTTGGACTTGCCAGGCTTCACAACTATGTGAACCAAGCGCTTATAATCAATCTCTCTCTCTCTTCCTCCTTCTTTCTTTCTAAATATGTGTCACTTAACGTCTGTAATTTGTTCTGTGAAATAGGACATTATGTGATTTGGATGTTGTGCAAACACCATTATTATATACAGGCAGTCCCCATACAGTCTGTAGTTAAATCCCTGTAAAACTTACTATATTAAAACCTTACGGGAGCCCCTCTCTCACCTTCCCAGACAAGGCCCAAGAACTGTATCCACTGTTACAGGAGGCTGGCCTTGTCAGGTGTGTGGCTAGGCCTGGCAGGGGCCATGCTGGCAGCTGCATTGGGATTTTGCACACATCTGAGTGTGGGGGGTGGGGGGCATGGCTTGGAGGAGGCAAGGAAAGAAGGACATATGGGGGCTGGGGGAGGTACAGAAAGGTAGCCACAGGAACCAGGCAGAGAGTGGGTTGAAGGTATGGGGAAAACAGCTGGCAGTGGCACTCCTGCCCTGGCTGCTGCTGCCCTACTGATATGGTCACTTCCTGATCTTACGTAGCTGTCCTGCCCTTCCCCCCCCCCCCCCCCCCCCCCCACATCTCTGGAGTCAGTGCTGCCAGTACCCACAGAAGGAGTGCAGGAGCCTTGGCAGGACAGGAGTGAAAAGCTGCATGGCTGCTGCTTGGGTGAATGAAACCAGGAGGAAGAGAAGAGGAGGTGGAGGAGCAAGTGTGGGAACTGAGATGTGCCCTGGAGCCCTGCTGCTCATTCACTCTAGGAGTTTGGGATCATTAGGAGGAAATAATAAGGAATAATAAGGAAGAGGAGAACTGCTTTCCTTAAAAAAAAAAAGCCTGGGAGCACAGAGGTATATTTGCAGCTGAACATTGCCCAAATGGATGTTAAGCAATGCATACCTGAATACACACACACACATACACACATGTATACATAAAACCAAAAACCAAACCCACTGCTGTTGAGTTGATTCTGACTCATGGCAGCCCCGTGTATTTCAGAGTAGAATTGCTCCATAGGGTTTTTTGGCTGTAATCTTTATGGCAGGAGACTGTCAAGGGTTTCTTCCATGGCGCTGCTGGGTGGGTTTGAACTGCCAAATTTTATGTTAGCAGTCAAGTGCAAACCATCTCTTATTGGTTGTATTTCTCTAGAGAACCCTAAGACATGCTCCATCTGTGAACTGTGATTATAACCTGTGGCTTCCAGCCAAACAAAAGACTGGCATATGAGCTGAACATTTACATTAGGTAGATACACACTCCTTGAAGAGATTAATTATGGGAGAATATATGTATGCACACGGAGACAACTCAGGGGCCAGAAGTACATGGGAAGGAAGGACACAGGGAAGAGGTGGCTATGAGGAGAAAGTGGGAAGAGAGCTGTTGCATTGTGGGAAATTGCAGTCACTCTCATGAGACAAAGTGTATGTAAACTGCTGTATAGAAAATGAATTTGCTCTGTAAACTTTCACCCAAATCACCCCCCGCCCCCAAAAAAAGCATGCCTTGAAGAGCCCCTTTCCACCCTTAGAAGGACTTCCAATACCTCAGTGACCCTCTTCTCTCATCTGTCAACCCTGCAGAACTTCTTTGGGTCTCGTCTGCTCCCTCACACTACGAAATGATTTTATCAGACTACTATTGCCCTCCTAAGAGTGAGCCCCCAGGACACATCTCTGTGATCCTCTGCCTCGCGCTCCCCTCCTTTTTTCAGTTTCCCATGCTGGCTCTTTCTTGCCATAATCTACATCTACCCAAAGAAAGTTACCATAAAGGTAGACTCAGCAAGATTCTGTCCTTAGCTCTTTTTTCTTTCAACACTCTCTTCTTTAAAAATTTAACTCTTGTAGATACTTCTCAATCCACACCTTTGTGCCTGACTTTATTCTCAAGTTTAAGACCTACATTTTCAACCGCCTGGAGAACTTCACTGTTGACACATAAAAATGACTGCCCAAAGCAAGGCCATCTTCCTTGCTGCTTTCATTAGTTTAATGACAATCCTTCCAGTTACCAGGCTCAAAACATCAGGTGCTGTAGCTTTCCCTTCCCTGCTTCTTTGTCCAGTTAAGCTGTGACTCGCCACTGTGCTATCTTAACATCTAGTTTATTAAGGGATTGAACTGTATCACTCCTCCCCACAAATATGTATGTTCTAACCCCTGTGCCTGTTGAGTGTAATTGTTTCGCTTACCTAGCGCTGCTCTAACAGAAAATACCACAAACAGGTGGCTTTAACAAACAGGAGTTTATTCTTTCACAGCTTGGAGGCTAGAGTCTGAGTTCAGAGTGCCAGGCTCTGGGGGCTGGGTGAAAGCCCCTCAACTTTGGGCTTCAGCTCTGCCTCTGGCTCCTATTCCACTGAAGCGAGAGGCGTCTCTTTACTCAGGCAGCTGCTGGCTGCTGAGGCTAACGAGCCCAAGGTCAACAAATAAAATGGAACAATCCCAGTATTACCACACAGCACAGCAGGCCACTAGTTCAAGTCCAGAGACAGTCTAGGATTGGCAGGAAACATGGCAGGCTGCTAAACGAACACTCAGCTACAAGCAGGGTCCAAGTGTGCCCCAAGGCTTGAGACCGTCCTCAAAGCTGCTTGTTATATACTGAGAGCAGAGCACATCCCTAAGGCAGCTACTCAGCTGCTCCAATAGATTCCACCATCAAGTTGATTACCAATCTCACCTTGGGGAATAACTATATCCAGCTGCCCAGCCACTCAAAATCAGCCCAGCCAA
>NW_006921793.1:4989443-4999948 GCF_000298275.1 Orycteropus afer afer
ATGGGAATACTACATCCAACTGCCCAGCCACTCAACCAGGCCCAGCCAAGTTGACACACAAAGTTAAGCACCACAGCAGCATTAAATAACTAAGACACAACCTCTCTAGGCCTCCTGGCTGGATTTCTGTGTTGCTTGCCAAGTAATCTCTGCTCCAAGTGTCTTCTAAAAAATGCAAATGACCCTTCTTGAAAACTGTGTGTTCCCTAGGACCTACTTCCCCAAAGCCATCATTGTTCACTGGATCTCAGCTCCCCACAGCTAGCCAGCTAAGTTTTGAACACTGCAGAGATTCTGCAAATCAAGGCATCCTATACCAAAGTGGTCTTCCATCCATCTCTGAGGAATGGAACTGGCCAGTTTGTGCTCAATACCTGCCAATCATTTCAGGGCTAAAATGTGGGACTCTTGATAAATGTCAAAGGTTGGAAATGGCTTCCTTTGAATGCATTTGAACACCTGAGTAAACTGTCCTTGCTTTCAAAAGGAAAAGATTTCTTCATGCTTTTAGAAGTCACCAAACCTGTTTCTTTTGTTTTTGAAGAAATGGTAATTTGGGCTTTGCTAGTAGGAAACAGATCTTAGGTGGCCCTCATCTTTCCAGGTGTGTTTACTTAGGAGAATGCAACATTTGCATAAGGGCAGGTGTGTTTACTGAACCAGGGTTCATTTTAACTATTCAGGAAAACTTCCCCGTAATTTTTCTGCCCTATAATTTCCCACTGTTGATGGAAGTACATTACAACCTAATGTCAGACTGACAAAGGAAAAAGCATGGTGATAGTATCACTAGTAAAAGAATCACCTTGTGAGGAAACTGGGGTGCAAAGTAAACTGTAAATTTAATTTCTGGGGTGTAAAATTAACTTTACCCAAAGAATTTGGTCTTTGTCCCTGGTTCCTGAGAGAGAGAAATTCTAAAGCCGTGGAATATCCCAAGTGATTGGAAACTTTGTTAGGTTAGTGAGTGATTCTTAAGTGGGGACTGGCCACGCCAGAAGGATCCAACACACATCAGTTGGATGTCAGGAGAGGAGGACTGGTTGTTGAATTCAACCACATGGGCAATGATGCAGTCAGTTATGCCCATGTAATAAAACCCCAGTGAAAACTCAGGTCACTGAAGTTCACTGATTGGTTGCTGAAAGACATCAATGCTTGGGAGAGTGACATCGCACTACTTAGGGGCATGGAAGCACCACATTGGAGAACCTCTCAGACCTCTCCCCACGTGTCTCATTTGTATCCTTTTTACTCTAATAAAACTGTAATAGTAAGTATAGTGATTTCCTGAGTTTTGTGACTCATTCCAGTGAAATTATTGGTCCAAAGGGGGTGGTGGGAACTCCCAAATTTGTAGCTACCAGATCTTAAATAAGGGGGCCTGGGAAGTCTCAGCTTAACAGCTGCCATCTGAGGTCTTTGGAAGACTTGGCAGTCTGGAGCACTGTGGCCTTTAACTTGTGAGATCTGACCTAACTCTCTCTGTGGCCAGGGTCAAAGGAAGAAGTACTGTATTTGCAGTTGGTGCCAGAAGATATTTGGATTTAAGCTTAGTTGGTTTGTATCAGAGCAGGTACACACACAAACAGACATAGACACACAGAAATTTTACCACTCGTGATAATAATTTAAAATACTATCCATGAATAAAATTTGGAGTTTAATAGTAACATACTAATGCTGGTTTCTTAGTTTTGACAAATGTGCCATGGCAAGGTAAGATGTCAGCACTGGGGGAGGAATATGGGGAACTCTGTATTATCCTTTCAACTTTTCTCTAAACTAAAATTATTCCAAAATAAAATGTTGATTAAGATGAGACTGGTAATCAACTCGATGGTGGAATCGACTGTGAGCAGGCGAGTAGCTGCCTTAGGGATGTGATCTGCTTCTGATATATACGGAGAAGCTTTGAGAAAGGTCTCCAGCTTTCTGGCATGCTTGGATGCTGAATTAGTAGCTGAGTCTTCATTCAGCAGCCTGCCATGTTGCCTGCTGATCTTGGCACTGTTTCTGGACTTGAACTAGTGGCCTGCTGTGCTGCTTGATAATCTTGGCACTGTCATTTTATTTGTCAACCTTGGGTCTGTCAGCCTCAGCAGCCAGCAGCTGTCTGAGTTAAGAGAAGACTCCAGCTTCAGCGGGCCAGGAGCAAGTGGCAGAGCTGAAGCCCAGGCGAGGGGCCTTCACCCAGCCCTTAGGGCTGGCACTTTGAACTCAGACTTCTAACCTTCTAAATTGTAAAAGAATAAATCTCTGTTTATTAAAGTCATCCACCTGTGGTATTTCTGTTAGAGCAGCATAAGAGAACCAAAACAGAGACTGCAATCCACATTTTGTTGTTAGTTACCTCTGAGTTGGTTGTGACTCACGATGACCTTATGTATGAGAGAATGAAATGCTGCTCAGTCCTGCAACATGTCCATGCTCTTTGACATATATGAGCCCATTGTTGAGCCTACTGCATCAGTCCATCTCACTGAAGGTATTCCTCCTTTTAGCTGACTCTCTACTTTATCAACCATCATGTCCTTCCTGATGATGTGTCCTAAGTAAGCAAGACAAAATTTCACTATCCTTGCCTCTAAAGAGCACTCTGGTTGTATTCCCTCTAAGACTCATTTATTTGTTCTTCTGTCAGTCCATGGTATATTCCATATTCTTCACCAACAACCACAGTTCAAAGGCATCAATTCTTCTTCAATCTTCTTTTTTCACTGTCCAGCTTTCACATGCATATGAGCTGACTGTAAATACCATGGCGAGGGTCATGCACACTTCAGTCATCAAACTGACGAAAGAAGTCTTTTGCCCCAGATTTGCTCAATGAAATATGTTGTTTGATTTCTTCACTGCTGCTTCCAAAACAATTTTGCTGGTTGATCCAAGTAAAATGAAATCCTTGACAACTCCAATTTTCTCTTCATTTATCATCCTCATCCTCATCCACAGTTTACAGAAGAGGAAAATGAAGCTCCATAAGATCCAAGAACAGCTAGACAGCAACCTTAGATCATGAGTCTGATCTCAAATTCAGATCTTAAATATTCCAATTTACATGAGCCAATCTCTGTTTCCCATGCCATATTACCTATTAAAACCTATTGCCATTGAGTTGATTCTTACTCATAGTGCCCCTACAGGGCAGGATAGAACTGTCCCATAGGGTTTTCAAGGCCGTAAACCTTTAAAGAAGCAGACTGCCACATCTTTTTCCTGTGGAGCCACTGGTGGGTTCAAACCGTCAAAGTTTTGGTTAGCAGCTGAGGGTTTAACTGTTGCACCACCAGATCTCCTTGATAATAGCCGCTGTTATTGTTAGGTGTCATTGAGTCAGTTCTGACTCACAGCAATCCTATGCACAACAGAATGGAACACTGCCAGGTCTGGCACCTCTCCTCACAGCTGTTGCTATGCTCGAGTCCCTTGTTGAAGCTACTGTGTCAATCCATCTCATCGAAGGTCTTCCACTTTTCCACTGACCCTCTACTTTACCAAGCATGATGTCCATTGCCAGGGACTGGTCCCACCTGATAACCTGTCCAAAGTACATGACAGGGAATCTTGCCATCCGTGCTTCTAAGGAGCACTGCTGCTGTACTTCTTCCAAGACAGATTTGTTCATTCTTCTATTCGATATTCTTTGCCAATACCAAAATTCAAATGCATCAATTCAGTTAGCAGCCAAGTACATTATCCACTGTGTCACCAAGGATCCTCGCATAACATTAGGTATGAAAAAGTATCTATACTGTTGCTGTCAGTAACTCAGCAGGAACTCCTTCCTTCCAAGTTCTACTCTGATCCACTCTCATTATTTAATATCTTTAGCTCAAAGGTTGCCCATTCTGTATAGACATTTATGGTCACGTCCTCCAAGGCAGAACAAGCCTGTCTCACTCTGTGACTGTGCAGGACCTGGCTACACATCTAGAGGTGACCTGGTCCCCTTGGTCTACATGTCTGGCTCCTCCTCCAAGATTGCATGTCCCCTGCAGGTAGGACCAGACCCAAAAGAGGTGATTATTTATTGCTTGTAGAATGAAGAAATAATTGTAACCAGTGTATATGAAATGCATACCAAAGAATTATGAAATCCTAGATTTGTCAGAGGCACTCCAAATCAGTTGTTCCAGAAAGGTATGCATCATAATCAATTCAAGAAGCATTGACAAAAGAAAAATTTCTGAGTCTTATTCCTCTATATTCTGATTCAGGAGGGTTAGGACAGAGCCTAGGCGGATTGTGTTTTTTCCAGGTGACCCTGATGTACTGCCAGGTTTGAGGTTTCATCCAATTGAGAAAACTTTCTGCAAATGGACAGTCATCTTTTGCTCAAGTAACTCCGAGATGGAAGAGCTCTTTACCATTAAGTCAGCCTCTCATTACTAAGCTACACTTAGTCCTAGGAAATCCTTTCTTGTATTCAGACAAAATATGCCTCCTTGGACCTTCGGCCTTTTGTCTCATTTTGTCCTCTGGTATAAATAAGAAGACATCTACCTTCCTTTCCCTATAACCAGCTTGAAGATTCCCAAGCAGAGCCATCATCGTATTTTCTGACGTTTTCTCCCTCCTAAGCCAATCTCTTTTTATTTTTTTTAATGGGATGCATTCTCTCATTTTAACATTTTAAACAAAATTCAGAGTTGGTTATGGTGTTCTGGATGTATTCTGACCCTTGGAGTTTGAAGAGACAATCGTTATCCATGTTCTGTATGCTCTCTTTCTTATCAGGCAGTCTAGGACAGAGACTTTTGACTTTGGCTGCACATTGAAACCACTCAAGTAGCCTTGGAAAATACTGATGCTCAGGTTCTACCCCTCAGAGATTCTAACTGGGCTCAGATGCTGCCTGGTTACCAGCATGAGATGGTTTGTAATGAGCAGCCAATGTTGAGTGCCACAGTGTAAAGGAACATTGATTTCCTAGTGGCCGTGTTATTTTGTTGGCTCGATCTAGACTCATTCACACTCAGCCTTTTTCCCCTTGAGTTCCTGCCAAGACAGGCATTCTTGGAGGAAGTGATAAGTTGAATTAAACTGCAGACATTTATGTTCATTTCTGATAAGTGTCGTCTATTTGGTTTGGGTCCATTCTTCCAAGGTTACTGAAGGTCATGTCAACTAAGCTGCTTATTGATGACTATCTGCTATTTCTCTAGCTTTGAGTCTCTTACATGCTTCTGGTCTCTTCATCTAAAACACAGGTAAATTCATGGGTCATTCTCTGGATGATATTTTAGTGAAAACCCTTTGGGACTCAAATGGCATCAGCTGCTTTTTAAGCAACTAGATATTCTTTTGCAGAGAAGGAAGGGCCAGATGCTAATAATTTATGGTCACAGGTAAATTCATGAGTTTGGCATCTATTCCTAAAATGAAATGCTTCAGACAACTCTCCAAAGCTTCCTTAGTGGTGTTCTCCAATGCTGGAGCCAGGTGAAGCCACCATGATGGGCTGCCAAAACACTCAAGACATTGGACACCTCACATCTTTTTATGTACATGCGTACATATACATGTATATATGTATATGTATGTATGTAAATATACACATATATACTAAACCAGACATAACTTACTGCCATTGAGTTGATTCCAACTCACAGTGACCCCCATTGGGTTTCCAAGGCTGTAAATCTTATGGAAGTAGATTGCCCCATCTTCCTCCCACAGAGCAGCTGGTGAATTTTAACTGCTGACCTGGTTAGCAGCCTTACCCACTACACCACCTGGGTTCCTTATATATATATGTATATATACATATACACTTTTGTGATTTGGATGAAATTTAACAGAGCAAATTGGTTTTCTATTCCACAATCCATACACATTCTGTTTTGTGACACTGACTGAAATCCCCACACTGTAACAGCATTCTTCTAACTTCCTCCCTAGGCCCACCCCTTCCCTTCATTCCTTCTTCCCATCCCCTCTTAGCTTCCTAGCTCTATCCATGGGAAAATGCTATCCTCTTGATCTCATATGCTTGATTGTTCTAATGAGTACATCCCCTCTTGATATTACTGCTCACCTTATAGGCATGTTTATTGTTTGGCTGCAGTTGAGTCACGGGGTTTTAAGTTCAGTTCCTAAGTTGAAGGGTACTTAAGGGTCATAGTCTCAGGGGTTTCACCAGTCTTCATCTGACCAGTAAGTAAGCCTGGTCTATATTTTATGATTTTGAGTTTTGCAGCATACTTTTCCCCAATCTATCCAAGACTTCTTATTATGATCTCTTTCACGATGGTTAGCAGTGGCAGCTGGGTACCATCCTGTTTTGATCTCAGGGCTATGGAGGCTGCGGTTCATGTGTTCCATTAGTCCTTTGGACGGTTTTCTGCATCTTTTTCTTCACTCTTCTTTGCTCCAGACAGGGACAGACCAATAGTTGCACCTTAGATGGCCACTCAAGCTTTTATACCCCCGTCACTAATCAATCATTAAAGTAGGATGTAGAACACTGTCTTTAATGGACTATGTTATGCCAGTTGACCTTAGTGTTCCTTAAGACTATGGTCCTGAGCCTCTATATCCAGAAACTCATTCCCTTAAGGTGTTTGGTTATGACTAAAACATTTCCATAACTGTCCCCTGTATGTTTTACTATATTCATGGATATATTTACAGCACATAGTACATAGGTAGAAATAAAAAAAAAAAAACACAAAGCTCACTGCCATTGAGTTGATTCTGACTCAGAGTGACCTCCATTGCGTTCTCTAGGCTATAAATCTTTACAAAAGCAGACTGCCTCATCTTTCTTCCATGGAGCAGCTGGTGAGTTTGAACCATTGACCTTTTGATTAGCAGTCAAATGCCTTACCACTATACTACCACAGTTCCTTTTTAAGGTAGAGATAGCCTGTATAGATACCTCACATCTTTATCTGCAAACTGATGACATTTCTATATGCGACCTCCCCAACATTAAGTCAACTGACATGAGGACTGAGACTGCTACAGTGACACCGGCTCTGATTCTACGGGAATATTTGTTTAGGACTGTATTAATACACATGTGTGACGTGCCACAAAATACACTGTTAAATGATTTCTTACAAGTTGAAAGAAAGTCTTTGATTTCATTATGAAAGCATCATTAAACTTTGTAAGAATGATGAGGCAATATGGTAGACTATAGCTGAAAGCTTTCAGGTAAAGTTTGGGAAGTTAAAATAAAGGTTAAGTTAGATTTATACTATATGCATATACATATATTTAATTTTGAAAAATAGTATTTCTCTTACACTAAAAATACCAACCTGCTTGACTTGTTGTTGTTGTTATGTGCTCTCGAGTCATCTCTGACTCATAGCGACCCCTCCTTGGGTTTCTGAGGCAGTATCACTATTTTTCCTATTTGCAGTTAAGACTGCTTTAGTACTTGTTATTTCTTAGTCTTGGCTGTACTATCTTCCGTGGTACCTCACAGTAAAGCCTACCACTTCCTCCTTTCACGGGAAAGAGAATTTCACTGAGCTCTCCTCTATGAATAAAACACTGTGCCCAGCTGGACCCCACTGGAGGGATCAGAGAGCTTACACTGGCTTCCAACTCAGAGGCCCATTCCACCATTTCTACTTGTTCAGTTAGTGACATCTATTACTTTTTTCAAGATGTGCAACCATTCTCATCTTCCCTTTCAAAGCTGTTCTTCCCCCATTAACATAAACTCACTGCCAAAGAAATCTTTAGAATATTGTTGTCACTTTGATCTCATATAGGTAGTTCTTCAAAATGTGCAAGATGGACATTTTTTACCCATTAAGCTAGACTATTTGGTTTTAAGAGAACTTCAGGGGATATTTTTGGTTTATGGCTTAAAGATTATCTCAGGGCAATAGTTTCAAGGGTTCATCTAGTCTCCGTGGCTCCAAAAAGAAAAGAAAAGAAAGCTGCTGAGGCTACTGGGATTTGGTTCCTTACTTTGGAAGGTCAGGGTCATGGCTCCATGGGACATTCCACTTACTTGGCCTAATAATGTATTCAGTGCTTCTGTTCTATCTCCTAGTTCACTGCATAGTGCCTGGGGTCTAAAAAACTTATAAGCCAACATCCAACGCAGGACAATTGATCTCTATTCACCAAGAGCAACAGAGGAAGAAGGAGGGTCAGGAATAGGAAGGGGATATGGAACGTGTAGTTAACTGCCTCCATGAACAACTGCCTCCTTGTTCATGAGACCAGAAGAACTGGATAGTGTCCAGCTACAACCGCTGAACATTTTAATCAAAGATTCTACAAAAGAATCCTGATCAAAAGAGGGAAAATGCAGAACAGAATTTCAAATTCTCATGGATCCAAACTTTCTGGGGCCATGTAGGCTGGTATTTTTTAAAGTGCATGTTTAGTAGACTATCAGCTCTCCACGTATCAATGTATAATTGTCTTTTAAAGCCCCTTAAGAATTTTCTTTACAAAGTTCTGTTTCTAAGTAAGGGTGCATAGATTATACATTCCACAGTGAGCAAAATTTTCCATCACTTTGTACCTCCCTTCCAGATTTATATTTAATTTTAATATTAATTTGGTATTTAATGGATATAGCTAATGTTAGTTTTAATCAATCTGCTACTGAGGGGCATTTAGATCATTTCCATTCTTTTTAATTCTACAGTGGATATCTTTGTTCACATATCATTTCACATGTTAAAATATATTCTTAAGATAAATTCACAGGATTGATATTCAAAGTCAAAATGTGTGTGGGTCAAAACCCATGTGTTTTATGTATGGCTTTGGATGTTTCAAAGCACTTTTTAAAAATGGTGAAATATAGGAAACTGAATAAATATATATTACTTAATAAATGAATATAAAGCAAACATCAGGGAGATCACTACCTAGGTCAAGAAATAAAGTATCACCAACATCCCTTAAAGCCCCTCATATGCCCCTCACCTTTATAACCTCCATCTTTCCTCCAGCAGTAACTGCTAACTTTTTTTTTTGGTGATAATTATTTAAGTATCATAGTTATCTAATTCTGATAAAAATAATTCACTTGGAAGAACTGTAAACCACAAAATAAAGAAAGAAAAGAACTGGAGATGAGCTCTAAATATATGTTGAATTTAACTGAAAATCATTTTAAGGTTGGCTTATCTAAAACCAATTTCTTGCCTTTTATCTTTATCATAACTGCTACTTATCAGGAACAACATAAAAATAACATGAGACAGAGAGACAGGGAAAGAGAGAGAAATACAATTGTTGTACTTACCACAGGGCAAGTCGTTGCTCAATTTCCTTGAGAAAACTAGTATGAAATTTGTGCAAAGGTTCAAAATTCGGGAATATCAGACTTTTCAATGTTTCGGGCATAGAGTCCTCTTTGCTCACCGTGCTCTGAAACCACTGCAAATGAAAGTGGACACACTTAGAGGCATAAAGGTGAATATGGTGAATGGCTCCAACTCTTCATAAGTAAAGCTGCAACCAAGTGCGCTTGGAGGTCAAATGACTTTCTTAACAAAAACCAAACCAAAAACACTGGCAAGGAGTCAGATTTGACTCATAGAGACCCCTCCTTGGGTTTCCAAGGCGGTATCACTATGGAAGTTGATTGCCCAACTGTCCTTCCTGCTGGGATTTTAATTGCTGGGAAAGCAGTGCCACTTCCCTTCTCCACATGGACACACACAAGCATTTCAGGAGCACATGGGTTTTCCAGATCTTTCTTTCATTAGATGAGGGCAAGAAGCTTTCTTGTTTCTGAAATTTGTTACTAATCAATTGTTCAGGAGCTCTGGTAATACAGTGCTTAACACACTTGACTGCCAACCAGAAGGCTGGTGGTTCAAACCCACTAGCCACTCCTTACAATGAAGGCTAGGCAATCTACTTCTGTAGTGATACCACCTCAGAAACCCAAGGAGGGGTCGCTATAAGTCTGAGCCGACTTGATGGCATACAACAACAACAACAAATCAATTGTTTAAGGCAGGACATATCTATTTTTTTATTTTTGGTAAAAAATATATACAATAAAGCAAACAGCCATTCAACAATTTTCACATGTACAGTTCACTGACAATATCTACATCACATTGTATGAAGAACCATTCTCTCCCTCTGCTCATATTCTTCTACTACCATTAACTTAGGCTCTTTGCGCCTGAAAGTATTCATCTGTGTTGCAGAGTTATCATTATCCGCTTGACCTCATACAGATAATTCTTTAAAAGAGCCTAATGTTCAAGGTCTGGGTTTGGTAATGCTCAAGGTGAGCATTCTTTATTAAATGAACTAAATTGTTTAAAGATGACTTTACAGGATAGTTTTAGTTCAAGGTTTAAAGGCTGTTTCTAGGCAACAGACTGGGGGGGTTCCTTTGTTGTGTTGTTATATGCCGTCGAGTTGGACCCGACTCATAGTGACCCCTCCTTGGGTTTCCGAGGCACTATCACTGCAGAAGTAGATTGCCCCATCTTCCTTCCAAGGAGTGGCTGGTGGGTTTGAACCATCAGTCTTCTGGTTAGCAGTCAAGTGCCTTA
>NW_006921793.1:5002483-5015212 GCF_000298275.1 Orycteropus afer afer
AAAGAATGTTGATGGGATCTGGATTGGGATTGCATTCAATGTATAGATTGCTTTGGGTAGCATTGACATTTTCACAATGTTCAATCTTCCTATGCACGAGCAGGGGATGTTCTTCCATTTATGTAGATCTCTTATGGTTTCTTGATGTAGTTCTTTTTATAGTTTTCTTCCTTTAGTTAGTCTTGATAAATCCAGTAAGTTTGGTTTCTAATAGAATTTTCAGATTTTCAGTTCTGTTCCACATTTTTCCTCCTTTTGATTAAGATCTATCTATTGGGCCCAGGAAAAATTCCTTAAATAGGCAACTACTCAAATCAAAGTTTCCATTCTGGCTAACTTGCTGAATCATCACTTATTTACGACCACTAAATTCCCCCTGCTTCATTCCTTTAGGAACTTCGATCTCTGTTCCTTTGTTAAAACGCTGAGCGTAACTGAGGCCAAACCAGGGTGATAAGGCAGTCTCTGTCACACAAGGTTACTCAGCTCAGTGAGGTGAGTTGGGATTTAATTCTACAAATGTTTATGGAGCACCTGCTGAGGATCCATCACAATACACATCTCCTAAGTAACAGAAACTCATTGGACTCCAATTTACTTCCCATTTGACAAGTTCTTCCTTAGAATCCAAGGCTTAGAAAGACATTTGTAATGCCCTGAATGAGTTTCCAAGACTGAGGAGAACTGATTAAAATAATAAAAGGCAGTCTTCTGGCAGATTTTGCAGACATAGCTCATTTTATTATCAAATACAAAACGAGGCTTCTCTTCACTTTGAGGCAACTGTGAGCAAAAAGAAGTGGCTACATTTGACAGCAGGCAAAATATGAAGCAGTTCTAGTTCAGTGCATGCAGACAGTAAATGTTTCATTTTAATTTTCTCCTCTTTAAAGGCTTACTTCCTTTGCAGTTAAAAATCATAATTATAAAAATTTTAATAGAGTATATTATAAATGAAATATACCACAAATGTCAAATTTCTATAACTCAGAACCAAATCCTTTTAATTAGAGTCAGAAAGCTCAATATTTAATTCATAACAGCCTCTCTCATAAAGCAGATTATTATTTGAGATAAATTATATAACCTAATGCTTTAGGGGAAATGCTAAACATACCGAAGTGATGACTTCAAGGTCCTTCAGATATGTTCTCTCAGTGGTGGACACTTCTTTAGCAATGAAGTATGCTTTGTCAGTTGGGAATCTCTGCAAAATCCATAAAGAGAAACAAGACATAATAATCATTTTGGAGTGTAAGTCTCTAAGAATGTCCTGATGATAAGAACTGGTATATTAAGGCTAAACTCCTTTTGTGTGTGTGTGTGTGAGATGAAATAATTCAAGAGAATGGATTTCTATGGTAAGAACACAGTCTAGGACTATTCCTTTTATATAAATGTCACCATCCCCAAAGTCATTGAATGATTACATCTTAGCCACCACTGAGGACTAGTTGTTCAAAATTGGGCACCAGAAAAATCTAAGTAATTAGTAAAATGACAGAATGAGGCAGTCTTTGAGCAAACAGACCTAAGAGAAATGACAGTGCTCTTCATCCTAGCTACCATGAGCTATGTCACTATTTGGGAAATGGAAGTTATATTGTTTAGAGAGAGAGATAAAATAGTGGCTAGATATGAAGGGGCATGGTGACAAGCAGCCTGTCAGTCATCAGTTGGTGACACCACTGTGACTCAATTTCCTGGAGCCTGTCTGTAATGTGGCACCTTGGAGAAAGCCAGCCATTAGGTTTTGCTGTCTTTTTAAACAACAGGTGAAAGTAAGCCCCCATGGCTTGCCATCTTGCCAGAGCCCATCAGTACCTTTTTGCGGACCTCCTCTTCATCGTCTGTCCTTGGGCAAGCCTGGTCATTCAGCAGTGGGCTGACCAAGGGAGAGGCCTGCTTGGTGTCGGGGCTCAGGTTGGGCGACAAGGTCACGTTGGCAGGTGCAGCCCCGCCCTGCGAGCTGACGGACAGTTCTGAAAGGTGAGGGCTACCAGTCAGGGAGCCTGTTTGGGGATGAGAAGTTTTAAAGAAAAAGAAATAATAATTCCTTCTGGGGCCTGGTTTTCCTTTACAATTTTCACCTTTTCACATCTTTAGAACGTTGACTATCACATGGCAAAGTTAATATTCTTAGTTATTTTCTAGGTATTTTTTTTTTCCTTCTAAAGTTGCAGTTGGCATATTATTTAAGATACCATAGTAGGAACAATTCAGTTGAGCCTGTTATATAATTAACAATAAGGTACAAAATTCTGTCTAGAGCACAATTAAAACAGTTTAAATGTATAGTGTATCCAAAAATAGTAGTGTCATCTCCTAACTACTGCCTTTGCTTCTAAGAATTACTCAAGGAAGACACAGTGTCTACATCACAAAGAGACATGGAGGAAATTACTAGAAAATAAAAACTAGACTAATAGGAATCTAAACAACTGGTGCACCTAGGACACACTATGTCATATACATGGGGTCACAGCTAACAAGAAGGTGAAGCAACTAACTCCCCATTCTACAAAGAACAGAAGTGAGCTGGTTATACCTGGTGATGTCACTCCATGTCTCTCTCACTGTTTGGGACAGAAACACTAGCATCACATTTACATGCAAAAACGATCATTTAAAAATGCAAAGCTTGAGGTCATTATATTATCACAATTCCCTTTTATGGTCAAAATGTGACAGGCAATTAATTATTCCTCTGAAAAGGACAACATATTAAATAACATGGAAATGCATATATTACCCGTTACAAGTCAGCGGAGGTAGAGGATGTGCACACAAGTCGTTTGCCAACGTAACTCTGCAACAGCTTACCTAAGTGGGATGTTTCAAAAACTACTTCTAACCTAACCTTGTTTTTCCCTAATGCTGATGTTTTTTCATTCAAAGGAAGATTTGCTAGAATATTAGGTGAACGGAGTTAAAGTAACTCGCAGTCCTATTATCAGTTTAGAGAAAGACAACGTAAATGCTTTCCGCATTGTTCAACATACAATTTCAGCCCCATCGCTACCCAACATGCTATGAAGGACCTCCACGAGAAAGTTAAGTGCAGTTCTCCAGGAGTACTTCTATTTCCTGACATTTATCTCTCCCTCTGGATTAATTAATATCCATTTGGAAATTACAAGATAACACAGCTTAGAATGGAGCTGATGAAGTGAGGGTCATGAATTTGATCCCAGTATGAACAAACCATGGAGAAACCCACCCCACTCCCACCTCTGGTCCCAGGCTGATCAGTAACCTCAGCTAGCTGTGTCACCAACACAGGTGTAAAAAGCCACCACACCTGGGGGAAAAACACATACACACACACACACACACAAAGATGTCCTGCCCATTGACTATGGGTCAGTACAATGATCCTTGTATAAAAAGATTAGAAAACGGGAGGAAAAGGCAGACTCAAGAAGGTCCCAGTTTAAAAATCTCTGGAACAGTTCAGTGAAATGAAGACCTAGTGTTAGTCAAAGACCCATCACCCTCCACACCACCAGACCCAGTAAAACCCGGAGAAAAAGGCCAGAAATTGCTTCACAAATGTCAATTTTATTGACACTAGTACATAACTGAATACAATAGTTTCAAAAGAATTGGAACCTGTCAAATAGAAATAGTGAAAACAATCAGAACTGCAATTGTTTCAAAGTACTTCACTATTCTTTTCTTTTAAAAAATGACAAAAAGAAAAATGTTATCACTATAAATAGGAATTAGAAAAGAGAAATTCTGGCAGTCTGTCTAGAGGTCAAAACAGTGCATGCATTTGTGAGTTGCTGCTTTAGGTTACTTTTTCTTATTTGTCCACCATAACCTGGCCAACTTGGGGCTTACCTTCAGCTCCCACACTGAGCGCGAGATCAGGGGAGGCAGTGATAAGTGATAGCATGCTGGGCCTTGAATTTGCACTTCATCATTCAAAGAGTTGGAGCCAAGAATAAAAGCCAGTTAGAAGGCTAGCTAGAAAGGGGTGGTAAGGGGTAGGGAAATGGGAACAATTAGGCACTTGGACAGCACCCAGCTACAGAGAAAAAACAAACTGCCACATTACAACGGAGAGAATATGGTGAGCACATTCAAATACAACCACTACTACCCACAAAAGGTTGAAAGCTATTGCCCCTGCTGAATTCTACCTGGAACATTTGTATGCGTGCAGGCTGAGAGCATGAGATAAGAGACTATGTCTCAGAGAGGTGCTTGCCTCACAACCAAGAAGACACTGTGCATTTCAAAGCACACAGCAATTTAGATTCAGCAGACTCCACATTCGCCTCACTCAGTGACAGGATTTAGAAAATCGACTCTAAAAATGAACTTTATGACAACTTGGGTACCTAGGTAAAATATGGGAAAGTACAGGTCACCCCACAGGTTGCTGGCTGAAAAAACCTGCTGATTTCACTCATGCAATCTAAAGATTACACAAACGTGTAACCACCTACTTTATACGTACAATACACAGGTGCAGGGACCAACCAAATTAGGTTGGTCAATTTCCTTGTCGCAAGAGGCTATGTAAGCTGGCCTAAGTATATTCAGAAGGCCTAAGAAAGGAGGGCAACGGGTGTATTTGAACAGTAAAAGTAATAAATCTAACTTCAACTACTCTGGCCTAGAAATCTATCAGTAATTCTAAGTAAAGAAAAACCTGAAACTGAAGTTCAATTTTGCTCATTTGAACTGTATCCCTGGAGAATTAGGTCCCCTCATCCCCTTACAAAAGAACCTACTGGAGGTTTGGAAAATAATGATCTATAGTAGGTATCATGGTCCAAACTGAAATACGAAGCTTATTTACTATTCAGCAATCAGTGAAATGTGCTGACAAGGGTAATTAGTAGAATTCGGCAGCTTGATGAGTAATTAAAATCCTCTTTGACTTTGAGCCAGAATTTGACGCAACACAGTGTATCATATTTTATGCAAAAAGTTTTATTGCCAACTGTGCAGCTCCCTTAAATGTTAGTTTCCTATGTAGACTATATGCTTGTGCATGTTATTTACATGGGCGTGTTACATGAGAAAAAGAAATATGGTATACAAACTGGTTTCCATGCAGGGCCTGCCCTCAGAGAAAGGTAGAGAGCTATGTCTAAGGCAAGGCAGTGTCCAAGTACACCATTAAAACCATATGTAACCAATTTTCACTGAAAGAGTTCATTTTACAAAAAAAAGAAAAAAAGCAACCAAATATGGTTTTGTTATTAGGCAAAATAAGCCAGCCTCTTGATTTACACAGCATTAGAGATGCTGGTCCAATCATAGTCTGTCTCCTGTTTTGAAGTCATCACCTTGGTCAATCAGGAGATGGCTCTGTGACTGAGGTTCTTTGCTATTCAATAACTTATCAATGCTTTGGTCTTTTTATCACTTTTTTCTTTATGGCAACTTTAAAAAATCCAAATCCATTTCCGTTGAGTCAATTCCCACTCATGGTAACCCCACATGTTACATAAAAGACTCGCTCTATGGGGTTTTTGGCTGTCATCTTCATGGAAGCAGATTGCCACGCCTGTCTTCTGTGGTACTGCTGGGTGGACTTGAACCGTCAACCTTTCTGCTGGTAGCCATGTATAAGCTGTTTGTGCCACTCAGGAACCTCATTAACACAAAGTAATTTCTTTCGTCAAGGGGCTCTAGATAAGTAATTTTGGAGGACCCTTTTGAAAAAGCACCTGGGTATTAAGGCAACAGGCAGAATAAAAGTTTAAAGAAATTAGAAAAAAGATCAGTTATATCCTGAAAGTCTAGAAACTATTTTGTTGTTGTTGTTTAATTATTTTTCCTATGTCAGAAACTGCTCTGAGTTTTTTTTAGTTATGGTTTGGGTTAATAACAACGCTTCACCTCAGTGCAATGATTTCATGATCTCCCCTCCTCCCCCCCTTAATCTGTAGTGGGAAGGCTGAGTTTATGTTGCCCCAATGAACTGGAAATGCCTTCACTAATACTGCTCTCAAGGGAAGCATTTCTGGTAATTGCTTTGTAAAATCCTTTTAAATGTATACATTCTCAGGCACAAACAATTATGGAACTTCAAATTAGTACAGCTATATTTATTGATTTCAATTTATCATCCAGCTCAGAAACTGGTTTAGTATCTTGGTCTTTTTAATTTAAAGCCCATTTATGATTCTTCCCTTCTGGCAGTCCTGGAGAAGTGGAATTTGCTACATCACCCAAATAGCAGCCTCCCGGGCTCAGCTCTTCATCAACCCAAACCAAAAGCAAACCCACTGCCATCAAGTCAATTCCAACTCATAGCAACCCTGTAGGAAAGAGTAGAACTGCCCTATAGGGTTTCAAGGCTTTAAGAGTTTTAATCTTCAAGGAAGCAGACTGCCTCATCTTTCTCCTGCAGACCAGCTGATGGGTTCGAACTGCTGACCTTTTGGTTAGCAGTCAAATGCTTTAACCACAAAACCACCAGATTTTGAAATGTGTTAGGATGACAGTATATGATCAATAAGCCAAATGCCTGCTTTCCTTATTTCCCCCTTGGGATTTCACACAAGACGCATACTCACCATCTACTTCCTCAGATTTTGCAAAGTTCCATCTAACAAAATTCTAGTAAAAGGTAATTTTTCTAATCTAGTTTTTAAGTAATAAAATATGGTATTTCTAATATTTAGTTGTATCTTTTTATTAGATTTTAAACTGGTCACTGAATTGGGTATTTTCATTTTAAAATCGGTTAAGTGTTATTTTTTTCCTGTTACAGATGGGAATAGAAAACCTGACAATAATTTTTAAAATGGTGATTCACAGTAGGGTTGTTAAATATTTAAATATTTGAGAATGAGAATATTGATGAAAAATCAGGATAATGATTGCTTTCTCAATCCCTCTTTTCAAAATATGCATTTTAAAAATTATTAAGAAACTTCCATGCCTTTTTACAATATTCATCCAAATGAAATTATTTGTTTTGTAAGCTTCTAAATACCCCTCATGTATCATTATTTGTCTCCTGTTACTTGGTTCTAAAACACAGGAGATTTTATCTCTATGTACCTAAACTATGCTCCAAAGGCACCTGTAGAAAACACATTACAGCTATTGGTTTTCATCTTTTTTTTTTTTTAAAAGGTCCTTGTAAAACCCATAATCTCTCTCTAAAAGAGAATACAGTGAAATCTCTCTAGAGATTATGTGTACTTGAAAGCCAGTTATCAACAAAGATCAGTATTATGTTAAATAAAAGGTCATCTCCTCAATAGGCAGGATTCAATATAGTTTGAAATCTAAGCTGGGTCACACCTGCCCCTGAAAGGAGTATGTGACAAAAGCTGGCAGTATTTATTTATTTATTTTTTTAAATTACAAGGTTCCACAAAACAAGCCAGGTTACAGGATTACCAATGTTAGTGGTGCGGTCCTCTTCTGGTTAACTTAAGTTGCTGAGGATAATGTGTATGTGCTTCTTAGATCAAGTTCCTTTAACAAAAGTTTTACAAGCAGCTAAACCATCAACTGAGCAGTTCATCATCAAGCAATTCAAAAGAGCAATCGCGAAGCAACTTGCAAAGAATAAAAAGAAAAATGCCACCCATGAAGAAATGATAAGGAATACACTAGCTTGTTCTTACTTATGGGAAAAAGAGAACGGAAAGGTCTCCTTTGTCTGATTATGGTGGTGGTAGTGGTGGTGGTGGTGGCGGTGGCAGTATTTGGGTTGGGGAATATGGTGCTTCGTACCAATGAAAATTATCATCTCGTACTCAGGACAAAGCTCCAGCCATCAGTGGGGCAGAACAGTTAAATCATTGACAGTTTTTACAACAAGATACCTGTTAGGACAAGTAAAAGCCTCTTCAGTTTAGATTAACAAGAGATATTAATAACGTGCATACACTGTTACATGAGCTTGGCTTTCCATGCGTAAAGAATCACCAAGTTCACTGTTATTGGAGAAGCCAGCAATCTTCCCAGTGGTATATATCCATGCTTTATTGAGTTACTGCACCCTTAGGCAGTGGAGAGATGAAACCAGACAGTATCTGTGAGAGCCTACATTTTGGGTACACATCAAGACTAAAAACCATTTACTGGCTGTGAGAAGGCAACTGGAGCTCAGCAAGGTGAGGTCTTTCCCACATCCCCACGTATCCCCCTCCACAAACAAAGCACACATACAGCTAAATCTTCTGATAGATATGATCTATGTAGAGTTTTCTAGCCCCCATTTAAAGAGGTGTTCACATTCAAAATATGAAGCCAAATTCTTTGGTGGCTGTCTATGTTCCCCTATGTAAGCTACTGCCACAGATGCTTTCTGTTTCAATGAGACTTCTCCCCCAACTACAGTGATCCTGCTAGCATCCAAAGATCCCTCTCTCATTACCCTGACCCAAGTACAAAGTCTAGGCCTCACTGGAAGATGAAATCAGAAAAGTTACCAAGTGCTGGTGAGTCGACTCCAATGCAGTGACCCCATGTATGCTGGAGTGCAACTCTGCTTCATAGCGTTTTCAATGGCTGATTTTTTTCAGAAGTAGTTCATCAGGTTTTTCTTCCAAGGCATCTCTGGGTGGACTCGAATCACTAACCTTTCAGTTAGTCGCCAAGGGCACTAACAGTTTGGCGCCCCCACCCCCCACCCCAACGACTCCATCGGAAAGGTAAACCCTTCTATTCACATTTGATTTCCCTGTCCTTAATGGAATATGGTCCAAACTGACCACCCAGGAGGCTTCTGAGTTAAAGCTAGCTGTTCAGTGAGCAGGATCACTGCATTCTAGGGGAAACAGGTATTCCAAGTACAAATTGGTATTCAGCAGTGTCAAAAAAAAGAAAAAAAAAAAAAAAAAAAAAAGAAAAAGACATCAGACAGTGCTCCAACAATGCAGGGAACAGAAGATACACCATGCTTTGAAGATAAAGACAGAACACTGAAAAAAAAGCTTTTTATCCCAGATAGGTACATGCTGACAAAACAGTGCATAAAATGGAACAACAGAAAAATGTTTTCTCAAATATTTTAAACAAATGACAAAAATGAGAATGAAGTCCCCAGCCTTTTCTACTTTAAAATTAATTTCATTAGACATTTTTAATAAAATACATTATCTATAGTATTAAATATACATACAGAGAGACAAGATGGGAATTGGATTAATAATTTAGGCCAAGCTTGTGAAATTTGGTTAGTTGGGTTGTCACATCAACTTTCCAGGCAGAAAGGAGGTGAAAGTCAGAGATTTAGTCCATCAGCCATTTTAAGAGCTTATGGCGAAAGCAGCAGGTGTGAGTTCTTAACTATGGAAGACCTATCTCTGGTCTTTCTATAAATCCCTACGTGCAGACTGGCAAATGTTTTATATCTTACAAAGGAACTTTGAGGTCCTGGCCAAAGGAGGTGTTAGCTCAATCTCATGAGCCAAAAAGCTCATCAGTGAGTAATGACAGGCCCACCACCACACTATCGCTGGGTCCAAAAGGACTCTTCTACTTTTTTCCCCTTTAGAGATAGTTAAAAACCCAGATTCATAGAAAAGAATGAAAAAAAACAAAACCCAGTTGCTGAGTCAATACCAGCTTATGGCGACCCCACGTGTGCAGAACAGAACTGCTCCACAGGGTTCTGTTGGCTGAACCTGGGGGTCTTCTGTTCGGCAGAAGATCCCAGGCCTCTCTCTCTAGGCACCTCTGAATGGGTTTAGAACCACCAACCCTCTCTCTCTAGGCACCTCTGAATGGGTTTAGAACCACCAACCCTTCAGCTAGCAGATGAGTACTTAGCCATTTGGGCCACTCAGGGAATTTTAAGAACCACTATCTAAATCTGGTTTATTTAAATGTACCACTGCCAGCTCCACCTCTTACTCAAAACTAAAGAATCACTGTAAAATGTTTTCATTCCACAGACACACACAGGTGGTCCCTGGTCCCTCCTTAGTGTCCTTGGTTTAGGTTCTTTTGCATTTTTTCACTGATTTTCCAGTCCTCCTCAGCATTCTGAAGTTGTTGGACTGAACCTAGCAGCAAGATCAAGCATCACCCAGTCCCACTGTCTAGGACTGCACTAGGAGCATCAGCCTAAATTGCACACATTGTGTGTAGAGTCTGAGCAAACAGTTGAATAGCTGAGTTTTAATCCTTCCGACCATCAAATATAAACCCACCCCAACATACAGCAGAGTAACCTGATCTAGAACCCCCACTAAGAAGTAAATGACTGCCCTCCACTTAAAATTAAAATCAAATGCCAGAGACCAAAAGATGCTGAAGGCTGTTTCCAGGGCTAAACTATGAGCCTGTGCCTTTCAGTTTATCTCATGGAAATTACCACGAACAAATCAGAATCTATCTAATTCTTAATGTTTCAAAAGAAGAGCTCCTAATTATTACTCACTTCCACCAGGGTGTTTAATTGCTTTCATTAGTGGGAGGGAAAAATAAAGTTCTCACGCTTATCACAGATTTCAAACTTTTTTTTTTTTTTTGCTGTGCTGTGCTCTTTATTTTATAAAGCAAGACCTTTCTTCATAACAAGACTCCATCCCCTTCCACCCAAACATGTACATGTATATGGCAAACAAACCAGCACGTATAACCTTTCTTCACAGGGGAACACTCAGAAATCTCTCTCTAGGTTATTCAAAGCAAGCAGCCCATTTCAAGTTTGCATGCAAACAGGTGACCATCAGGCCACATTTTGATCTTTGATGGCTGCAACTTGAGACCAAATCATTCCATGAGTGAGTTTTGATTTTCATTATTGTTATTATTTTTGTAAAAAGGGAATTGCTACATTAAGTAGCATGCTAATTTTGGTCTCAAAGCCATTGCTTCATTTTAACTGCCAGCAACTGGGGTTAGAGGTAGGCACAAGTGTTCACTAGAGATCCTGTTCCCTGTATTAAGTTTCCCTCAATTAAACAGAAACAGATGGAATTAGACTAACAAGGAAAAAGTACCACCAGTAAATTCTTTAAAGTCGCCAGAGCACATTTCTTTAATCATTTACTGCTTGTAGAAGTTTATTCAACTGTACCTTTCCCTGTACATGTTCCTATGGATCTGGCTAACAATGCTGAATGTGAAACTCATCAGAGAGCTACTAGCAATGGCTTATTTTGACTTGTTCACTTCTTTAAGGTTCAAAGAAATGAGCTCTACTACAGGGGTTGTATAGACAGGCTCTTGCAATTTGATTTGTACAATTTAGGAGCAACGGAAATTAGCTCATGCCATAAATTACAGAAAAGTTATCCTAAGAGTAACTAAGCTCAAGATTGCCAGAGGAGGAGAGTTTAGACTACAAAAGAGAAGATCCAGAAAAAAGAGCTTTTCTTTGGACTACAGCTCTGAGAGCTGTTAACAAAATTCTGGCTAATCCGAACAAGGGTGCAGGAGTGACCAAGATAGAAGAAAATAAACTCAAAATAAAACTTATGCTTAAGGAAGTCAGAAATTTCTTAATTTAAGGCTGGGGTCTAACTGTAACCTAATTACAGCTACAGTTCCTCCAAGCCTATTTTGTACTGAAATATGGATAATGTTTTGATGATCAAAAGCAGATGAACACTGATTATAGATAGGAAAAGGCCTTTATATGCACATTAATAAGTTTTAACTACATTTAAAATGTTATTTTAATTTTTTTTTTCTTCTTTTAGAATTTGCTTGACAACCCAATCAAAATGATTCCACAGCTATTAGGCAAGTCAAGGTTTCTGTTTCTATATATAGCGTTTGTCTGATTCAAATTCAGGACAGACTGGGTTTTACTTACTGGGTGAAAATTTGAGAGGCTCAGACTGTTTTTTTTTTTTTTTTTAAATGTTTTCCAAGTTTTGCTTTTTTAGCATTACTTGGTTTGAATCTTCAAAGAAGTTCTTGAGAATAAAGTTGGAATTATTCACATTTAAGGGCAGGACATGTAGCAAATTTGGGAAGATAAATTTGTGAGAAATTCCCCAATATGAATCACATATGTAGGGAAGAATCTGGCCCACAGACTTCCTTTAATTAAATGCCTGTCTAATAAAAATATTGTCAATGGTGTACAGATGGCTGTCAAAGGAACTGAAGCAATTCATTGTACATTCTGGAACTCATTAAATGCATTTCTTCATGCTAAAAGAATTTCTTGCATTTTTATTTTGTCCTTAAAAAGTAGCAGCAGAAGCAACAACAAAAGGGTTTATATATTTTGAAATAATAACCCAACAAAAGAAAAAAGATATTAATGCCTGGAGGCCTTTTAGTAGTCCTGAGTGGCTGCAAAGTTTCTGTTTCTAAACATGGTTTTTGTCTTACACTCAGGACCTTAAGACATCATTTCACTGACCAGCCAGAAAGCCTATTATCTGATTCAGGACACCTTTACATTAGCTATTGCCTTAGAGAAATTGGTTGAGGGGTCTTGAGAAACCCCTCTGGCAATCTGAATAAATTCACAGGTCTCTAATCTCGGCTACCTATTTATCACACTCAAACCCAATTGTTAATGTTCCCTAATCTTAGTGCAACTTTATGCATGTGTGTGCCCTTCTTAGGGTACACAGTAAAACTTCAGAGGCCTGGTAGACTTGGGGATGAGAGTCTTGCAAAAGTCAGAGACCATGGAAGGGAGTATAGTGGAGGCTGTAGCTTTTCTGAGCTGAGCTCTGTACAACTAACTCACCAGCCACTCCTCAGAAGGAAGGTTGGGCAACTTCCGTAGTGATACTGCCTCAGAAACCCAAGGAGGGGTTTGCTATGAGT
>NW_006921793.1:5015427-5022605 GCF_000298275.1 Orycteropus afer afer
ACTTTGTCTCATGTCATTGACCAAAATTTACAAGCCTGCTTAATTTTTTACTCTCTGACCAATGTTCTGGGGTCCTTATTAATACAGTGCAAGCTCCTCTAGAGTCAATTAGTAAATATTCTCTGCACATCAGGACATGTGGCTTTTGAATAAAGTTTACGGGTTACCATAGCTGTCGAATCAATTCCAACTAATGTCTACCCCATGTGTGTCAGAGTAGGAGTCTGCTTTATATAGTTTTCAAGGGCTGATTTTTTGGAAGAAGATAGCCAGGCCTTTCTTCCAAGGTGCCTCAGGTGGACCTGAAACTCCAAACTTTGTGTGTTAATTGTTTGCACCACCCAGTGACCCAAAAACAAACTATACCTTTTCTATTTTAAGCACCACTAAAGCTAACCAGAAGGTTGGTGGTTCAAACCCACCAGCCACTCCATGGAAAGAAGACCAGGCAACTTATTTCCATAAAGATTTACTGCCTTCCAAACCCAAAGGGAGTTGCTATAAGTCAAAATTGACTCGATGGCTGTGAGATTTTTTTTTTTAATTACATTAGGATTGTTGCTTTCATAAATAATGCCCAAGAAGCAGAGATTGAGTTGCTTGATTTGTACAAAGCAGTGAGAAGACCCCATGAGCAACAGTAACAGTAGGTCAGCTTATAAATATAGAAATAAGTTCCCTCCATTAATCAACTCTTTTAAAACACTTCATATAAAATCACTTCTTCAGGAAAAAGAAAAGCAAAATCATTTTTCCAGTATGTTTTGCCTCAGTGGTTTACAATGGATAATTTGCAATATATGCTGTGCAGATTAATACCTGTTGTTCATTTATATTTCATTATCAGACTGCTGTATAATTAGAGAAAAAGAAAACTCATTGGAACAAACTACCTACACAAATAAACCACAGGATTCCAAACCTGACTCTGCTTAACTCACATTTGACTAAATTTTTCTATAGCAAATTCACATTGATGTCCCAGAATATGCAAAAACTTGTTATAATTGCAAAAATCTCACAATACAAAAAGCTGTGGTTCAAACCACCTATTATGGATCTGTGATTACCTAAGTAAAGTCTACATGATCCTTGGTCTCCAAATCTGATTATTATTAATCCACGAGACTCTCCAAAATTAGAATATTGACTAAAAAAGTCCTATTGCTCCAAGACGTCACACAGTGTAAAAAGCTGGAGACAAGGTTCGGTCCCAGCTTTGTCATGCAGTAGCAGTATGGCTGTCAGACCAAGTCTTCTGACCCATACAATGAAGGTTTGCCCTAGACGATCTCTAAGGGCCCCTAAATTTTAAAGTTCTATGATTATGTTAAATATATAAACCTACAGCAAAAAACAAATAGACTACTTCAATGAACACCTTTCTAACTATTCAATAATCAGTTTGATTCATCAATCATGCACTGAATCAAATGATTAGGAGAGTGAAATAAAAAAAAAGTTCTTATGAAAAAGATCTGAATCTTTAAAACAGACTAATCGATGTTCATATGGACAGATAATCATTTGTGAATCACAAGGTCAGTCAATACTTCTACTTCTTATGAGCTGCTGCCAAATTCCACTCAGTTCCCTAAACATGCTTGGCTCTTCCCCCATGATAAAGTCATATGATGAGTCTAGTAAGGCCATTGGCATGGCAGCACATCAAGGATGTACCATAGTCACAATTCTTGTCAATAATTTTGTAGTTACTTAGTATCTACAAATTTTACTATACAATGTCTCTGAAAATGAAAAGTACCAAAGATTTCAAAGTAGTAAACAACAAAGCAGTGAGGAAAGCATTTCATTTGTCATCATTTTCTGTGCTCTGCAAGCAAACCACACATTTAGCTAACACTTCCAACAGCTTCTACAAGGCAGTTAGGTCTGGCAGAGAAGTGACTCTGTTTGCCCAGTAGAATCAATTCCATCAAAATTTCTGGGGTCAGAGCCCCAGCATAATTTTTTAAAATGTCCCAGGTGAGTCCAGATGCAGTTAAAGTTGTGAAACACTGCCAGTGAAAACCAGGCTCTTTAAAATACAGGAATGCTGCATCAAAGGCACTGCCATGGTGGGCAAGATTTTAAAAGAAGTCAAACCTATTACTAATTATACTGCTTAGAGAAACATCCAGAAGTCACTGTTCCCAAGAGTGTGAATGGTTAAAACATGTATCTGAAGCGTCCAAGGGCAATGATACTGGGAATCAATCTTCTCTAACGTTAGGTATGATTCAAAGCCAGGCACTTACTTTGCTAACCTCCTGGTGGCAACAGTGCCTGCTGCATGGTATGACTTTTCCCTTCCTTGTCACTCAGCACCACTTGTGTTTCACCAAGAGATTCTGAGAGCCAGAGTCAGGACTTCTTAAAACATAACTAACAATTTGATTCACCAATGCAAACCCAAACCAAATAAGCAATCCCATTTAAATTATAGTTCAGGAAGGCTTGACAACCTCTATAGGATCTCAGATGAAGTCTGGAAAGAAGAAATAACCCCCAATTCTTCCCATTAAAACATTCATTATTCTTGACTAAGATCTCACCAACACTTGTTCTCACCTAGCAATAAACTTACAACTAGCAATTGTGCCTTGAGATTGATCAATTCCTCACTTTATGAGGCACAGAGACAAAGTCTTCCTTTTAAAAAAGAGAGAAAGAATTAAAATCCACACCTTTCCTGTGATCTCAATGATACTTCACTCAAACAGTAAAAGGGTGATCTGCATACACAACTGAACATATACAGAAAATTTCCACATAAATATAACACACTATACATATGATCAGGCTCATAATAAACTGTTTCTTCCTAGCCTTCAACCAGTAAGACACATAAGCTCCTGGTAACTTGTCATTATGACTTGCTATTTATCTTGTCCACTTTTTCTTTTTTGAGAACAAGCCACCATGTCAAGCTTTGCTTTTCTTAAAGAGTTTAGAAGGTAGGCATACCCCATCCAAACATGTACCTGTCCAAAACATCCTCTAAGAATTATTGATTAAAAATTAATGAGCTGTGAGAACAGATCATCTCCATTGAAACCCGGGACTCATCAACCAACAGCTGAAGACTTGCCTTCTAGCCTCTTCACTCATCCTCCTCCCTCTCCTCCCTCAGGCCGGCCAAGGGCTTCTTACTTCGAGGCATGGAAGGGGAACTCAGCACTGCTGGATTACCAAACATCAGAGGCTGGCTTGAAGAATTCACCAGTTCAGGGTCTGAATCACTGGATTCAGTCCCACTGCTGGTGGAGCCCTCGGTCATTTGTAGGGGAGCCAGTTGGTCCTCCATGCTGCTGGCACACAATGGCTGCATGATGGGGATCTTAGTGGTTGAGCCCGTAAGAGGGGAGCCATTAGCCAGCAGTCTACCTCCTGAAGCAGCCATGTTGGCCCATCCTCCCTTTTCATGGCCATCCAGCTTATCTATTTCCTCTGGGATTGATGTGACCTGACTGAGGATGAGTGGATTTGTCTCTGACTTATTATATCTACTAGGAAGATTCCGTAAGTATGGTCTTTGCAAGACGGGGGAGCAGTTCACATCATGAAGACCCTGGTTTGGAAGTGTATCTTCTCCCACACTTTTCTCTCTACAGTCATGTCCATTTTCAGAGACATACCCTTGAGACCCTGTCCTGTCCCAACTCATATTTGGACTTGAACTTCTGCTGCTGGGAGACAATGGGGTGGCCAGGGGGCTGTGACCACCTGAGCCCCTAAACATTTCATCTATCAGAGAGCTATGCCTTGGGAGTCTGGGGCTCCCACTGATATCAAAGGTTATGTCTGCTGAATCATCATCTATGAATTCTCTGGAGGGAGGCTGGGAGGATTTCACAGAATGAAGGGAAGCCCTATGCCTAGCCTCTATTTGCCTCTCATCCCTGGAGAGCAGATAAACACCACTGGTCAAATCACCCTCATAATTGTCATTTGTTTGGGACCGTGACTGGGACACTTGTTCTCTGAGAAGATCATATTCACTATCTACATCACTGCAGTCAATGAAAGGAATGGAAGTGCTGCTGCCTCTAGCAGCCCTGGATGCTGGACCTGTGCTTGGCTGCTGAGGTTGAGGTTTACTCTGCTGGGTCCTATCCTTAACGACCTCCTCCTCTTCCTCCATCGTCACCATGACGGCTCCATCTGCTTTCTTGTTACCCAGTGGACTCTTCAGAGAAGGACTTTGTTGTGGCCCAGGCTCTTCGGTGGAAACTTTCAGTTCCTTTCCTTGCTGGCAGCTCTGGCCACCTGGCAATTCAGCACCTTCTCCATATGTAAGGCTGGTGCGCTGTGGAGACTGGGTGGGGTAGGGGAAAGAAAAGGATGAAGGGAGGTGAAAAGAAAAGACACACTGTTATATGAGAACTGTGCGGTGTTGTGGGGGGAGGGGAATAGGTGGAAGAGAAGTCAGAAGTCAGAATCTAACACAATAACATCTCCTTAAGCTTGCAGTAGCTGACAGGACTGCCAAGTACAGCCTGCTTTCCACAGGCTGCTCTGCAATAAATGTGGGCTCATCAAAGTGCATGTGGTCATTATCCAGAAAGTTCTCCCACAGTGTAGAAGCTGACCATGCCAGGTTCCCAGCAGCACGGATTAGCACAGTCTCTGCTTTTTTCAGATCCACAATTTCATAGTGGGTTTCACAAGCTTCTGTGGAACAAGAGAGCCCTTCTAGTCCAAAGAGGGCTTTGAAAGCAAGTGTGGTCAGTGAGAGGAGGAAAAAAATCATGGAACTCTAAGGACAAGTTGATATAAGTTTCAGAGGAAAGACACAAAACTTCTTTACTTCTAAGAGTAAAATAGACAGGTTAAGGACTACCCCCGCCCCAACACAATGAAATCTCTTCCATGTCCTTCCCTAGCAAAGTTCTTATTCACTCTTAGAGAAAACCCTGAAAACTCACCCAGAAACCAACTCTAGGGAAAATAAGCTCTTGCTACCCTTGGAACAAGAGTGATAATGCCTCTTGTTGCCAATTATGGTCACTACCCTGTAACACAAACCCTGGGAACTCACTGCCCAATTCCATGCCAACTACGGGTTCTGACCCTGGCACCAACTTAGAGCTACACCCATCTGCTGTAAAGCAGGTCCCGATCTCTATACACAAGCATATCCAATAAGCTGGATAGTGGGCTGGCTCCCATCAGTGGTTCCCCTCTTAAGCTGAGTTCAGGCCCTTGGAGCAAACTTCTCTGTGGCTTAGAGCCCACTCAAGTGAACTGCAGTTAGAAGTCAGCTGCAGAACTGGACACACTCCAGGACCTGCTGAGCCTAGGCTGGTGGGCACAGAGCATAAAACCTACATCCAGTCAAAGTCAGGGCATACAACTGGACCCTCATCTGAAAATATCCCCAGTAGTAAAGTACCAAGAACTGGAAAGCAACTACGAAGCACCATACTCAGGAGAGGAAATTTTGTGAAAGACAGAGTTATAGCAGTACATCACCATTACTGACTTGTTTTGGCACTTCTGAGTTCAGTTCTGTAGGCTGCGAGGCAAGGCTTCTGATGGAATGAATCTTGCTGTGTTTCCTGGGAGAAATCACAGAAGATAACTAGTGTGAGTGTCCCCACCCCCCCCAGGAACGAAAAATATCAGCAGCATCAGGCCCTTCCTGGATAAGAAAGGCACCCAAAGGAAATTTTAAATGCTACTTGGAAACAGACCAGCTATCACCCTTTTCATAATACGTGCATGGGTCAGGGGTTACTTAAACCTTGAAGTCCTCCACAACCCACTGTTCCAGTTCTAGCGTACAGTTGGTTAAAGGAACATTAGAAATTCAGCAATGACCCAAAAGGTATTGAGGGGTGAGATTAGCTGGGCCCTCACAAGCTGTAAGCTATAAGCTATGATCCAACAATATGGAACAATTCATGCATCTTGGGTAATTATTTTCCAGTTCAGTGCTATGAGAGAGGTAATTACCATTAATTGGCTAAATTTTTTAAAGTTCAGAGGAAAAGGCCTAATCTATGAATGAATTTATAGACTCAATCATAGAAGGAATTGACTTTAACACCACTAAGACCTTTTTTTTTTTTTTTAAATCTTTTCATGTCCTTAGTCTACCTATGCCTCACCTCATCTAACAAACATTAGAAAATTTTCAGGCACTCAAAACTCATGAAACTGTACAAGTACACAGAGGTTAAATTGCAATGTGTGTATAGTTTTTCTTCAAAATACTCTGAATTAATGCACAAAAAGCTCTGGAGCATCTATATTCTGAATTATAGAAAGAACTGGGACACTTCTTTTTATTTATTTATTTTAAAATTTTTATTGTGATTTGGGTGAAAGCAAATTCATTTCCCATACAGCAGCTCACATACACTTTGTCTCATGACACTGACTGCAATTTCCTGCAGTGCAACAGGTCCCCTCCCACTTCCTCCCCATAGTCTCCTCTTCCCTGTGTCCTTCCCTCCATGCACTCCTGCCCTGAGCTGTCTCCTATGCATAAACAGCCTTTCTTTCTCTCAAGATTGTTCTCTCCAAGGAGTGTATCTACCTTGGGTAAATGTTCAACCCATATGTCTGTCTTTTGTTTGGCTGGGAACCACAGGAGTGGGTTCAGTTCCAGACCTGAAGGGCAGCTAGGGGCCATTGTCTCAGTGGTTCCACCAGGCTCTATCAGACCAGCAAACCTGGTCCCATTTTTTTTCCCAAATGATGTTAAGTTTTATTTCACATTGTTCTCCCTCTCTATCCAGGATCTCCTATGTAGATCCCTCTTCGAGTGTTTGACAGTGGAAGCTGGGCACCATCTAGTTCTTCTGGTCTCATAGTCACATAGGCTGAGGATCGCATGGTGTATCAGTCACCTGGACTAATTATTTCCATGAATCTTTGGTTTTCTTCATTCTTCTTTGCTCTGGACAATGAGAGACCCATTGTTGCATCTAGACGGCAGCTTGCAAGCTTTTAAGATCCCAGTCGCTACTCGCCAAAGTAGGAGGTAGAATATTTTGTGTAGTATGTTATGGCAATTGAGCTTGATGTCCCCTGTGACTATGGTCCCGAGTCCACAGGTTCAACTACTTGCTTCCTCTGGGTAGCTGGCTGTGGTCAAGAAGTGACTATAACCTTGTCCCTTGTCAGCTCTACTATAGAACTGGGAATTCTTTTTTTTTTTTTTTTTTTTA
>NW_006921793.1:5023862-5037316 GCF_000298275.1 Orycteropus afer afer
TTAAGATCCCAGTCGCTACTTGCCAAAGTAGGAGGTGGAACAATATTTTGTATAGTATGTTATGCCAATTGAGCTTGATGTCCCCTGCGACTATGTAGACCTGGGAATTCTTATAGAACATACAAATACACTTGTAGAACAATTGTCTGCCAACCCTATACATGGCCTTGGGCATACTCCCTGCTGCATAGACATACCTAATAGTTCAGCCTGTCCACCCATCTCTCCACCCATCTATCCACGTTTGCTTTCACTGACAACGCAGTACTGTTCATAAAAAAGGGTTCGTTTTTGTTGTCTGCATCTTCCATGTACCTCTCTCTGTCTTCCTCTTCCTCAATTCCACCATGTTGATCACTCACATTTGGTACACTGCCCTTCTCTTCACCAAAATCAATACTTATCTCTACCTAACAGTGTTCCCTCCCTTCCCCTCCCACCTCTGTTAACCAACAAAGAAAATTTCCTTCCATAAAGAAACCTTTCCTTGACTTTTACAATAATGGACTAATACAATATTTGTCCTTCTGTCCATGACTTATTTCACTCAGCATAATGTACTCCAAGTTCATCCATGTTATGTGGTGCTTTGCAGATTCAACGTTATTCTTTAGGGTTGCATAGTATTACACAGTGTGTTTATATCATAGTTTGGTTATCCATTCCTCAGTTGATGGACACCTAGGTTGTTTCCATCTTTTGGCTATTGTAAATGGTGCTGTGATGAACATGGGTGTGCATATGTCTGTTCTTGTCATGGCTCTCACTTCTTTAGGATATATACCTAGTAACAGAATGGCTGGGTCAAATGGTATTTCTAGTTCTAACTTTTTAAGGAACTGCTATACTGCTTTCCACAGTGGTTGTACCATTTTACAGTGTGATTTGGGTGAAAGTTTACAGAGCAAATTCATTTTACATACAGCAGTTCATAAACTTTTTTTCCCCATGATATTGACTTCGATTCCCCACAGTATAACAGCTCTCCTATCTCCTCCCTGTAGTTATCTCTTCGGTGTCCTTCTCTCCCACACACTTCTGCCCCCTGAGAAGTCTCCCAGTGCAAACACTGTCCTTCTGTTCTCCCATGAATGATAGCTCCAAGGAGTGTATCTACCTCATGTAAATGTTCACCCCATATACCTGTCTATTGTTTGGCTGGAACCTACAGGAGTAAGTTCAGTTCTAGACCTGAAGGGTGGGTAGGGGCCATAATCTCAGGGGTCTCACTAGGCTCTATAAGACTAGCACACTTAGTCTTTTTGTTATGATTTTGGGTTCTGTTCGACATTATTCTCCCACTCTATCCAGGATCTTCTGCACTGATCCTCTTCCAGATCTCCTGCACTGATTTCCCTCTGAGTGGTTGACAGTGGTAGCTGGGCACCATCTAGTTCTTCTGGTCTCATAGTTGTATAGACTGAGGTTCGCATGGTCTACTAGTCCCTTGTACTAACTATTTCCATGTGTCTTTGGTTTTCTTCATTACTCTTTGCTCTGGATGAGGAGAGACCCATTATTGCATCTTGAAGGCCACTTGTAAGCTTGAAAGACCCCAGTTGCTACTCACCAAAGCAGGATGTAGAACAATGTTTTTGTGTAGTATGTGATGCCAATAGAGCTTGATGTTCCCTGTGGCCATGGTCCTGAGCAGGAGTAGGTCACTTCTTAAATGATACTCAAAAGATTTTGCTAATTGTCCAAGAAAATTATGGGCTTTGTCATATCCAGATACACATACTAGAAACCTTCTGTACATTACATTTCTGGATATTTATTACCAGGAGTAATGACGACAGATAGCAAGAGGAGAAATATATAAGGATGGCCACAGCAGCACATTTGTTTCATCAAAACCAAAATTAAACACCTAAACAACCTGAATGTTTAGTAGTAGGGACAAAGATAAACAAAATGTAATACCTGCACAATGCTACACAACATTTAAAATATATCTCAAAAACAAGGTAGGGTTAAAGAAGCAAGATGCAGCAGAATTAAATAGAGTATGATACTGCATATATACATGGAAAAGCACATACTCAAATCAATTATTGCTTTTGGACTCACACATATGTATAAAAGAAGTAGTAAATTTACCAGTTGTTGCTTATAAAGATGGGAAAAGGAAGTAAGAGGGAGTTTGAGATTAGAGGAGGAACTCCTGAATGGTATAATCAGTTAAGTGCTTAACTTCTAACCAAAAGGTTGGTGCTTTGAACCCACTCAGAGGAGCCTGGGAAGAACTGCCTGGTAATCTGCTTCTGAAAGATTGCACCTCTAAAAACCTTACGGATACAGTTTTACTCTGCACACGTGGGACTGATATGAGTCGGAATTGACTGCAGCGCAAAGTTTGTTGTTGTTGTTAAAGGGGATTTTAGGCATAACTGTAACAATAATAGCTAAAAATAACAGGGAGAGAAAAAAGAAAACGAGAAACAAGTATGTCAAAATTGTAACAATTGTTAACTCTAATAAGTAGGGAATATGGGTGTTTGGTATATTATTCTCTGGAGTTTATTGCAATATTGAAATATATCAAAAAGAAAAAAGCTATTAAAATGCATACATTAAACAATGCTTTAAATACTTGTCACAACTTTTTTACTTTACCCTTTATCTTATGTGCTGTCGAGTCGGATCCGATTCATAGCAACCCCTCCTTGAGTTTCTGAGGTGGTATCACTACAGAAGTAAGTAGATTGCCCAACCTTCCTTCTGAGGAGTGGCTGGTGGGTTTGAACCACCAGCCTTCTGGTTAGCAGTCAAATGTCTTAGGCCCTACACTACCCTTTATCTTAGTGCCTTAGTTTTACTTCACTCTGCAGGCAACCCAGCAGGGGTGAAGGCATTGGCTCTTTAGCCTGCTGACTGAGGCCAATCCCAGCTCTGCCTCTGACCATCTATGAGAGCTTAGCTAATTACTTAACCTCTTTAAGCTTTACTATGGGAGCTCGGTTAGCATAGTGCCTAAGTCATTTGACTGCTAACCAGCAGGCTAGCAGTTCAAATCCACCAGCCACTCCTCGGAAGGAAGGCTGGGCAACCTACTTCCGTAGTGATACCACCTCAGAAACCCAAGGAGGGGTTGCTATGAGTTGGGTCCAACTCGACGGCATATAACAACAACAACTTTTCTATTTTTAGGAGTAAAAAAGTACCGACCTCATATAGCTGGTATGAAAACTCAATGAGTTAACATATATAAAGCACTTGGGACAGTGCCTAGCACTTAGTAAGAGTTGTAAGTATTTGCTATTGCCGCCACTGCTGATAATAATAATAAAACTATCTTGTTCTTCTCATCCAAACTTTATTTGGTTAAAAGTTTATAGAAATTATTCTATTTAAATCACAAAATATTTAAAGACATACTAGTAAATAAGTGTTTACACTGTCTTATCCCCAACAGTGAGGAGCCCTGGTGATCCATTAGTTAAGTACTTGATTACTAACTGAAAGGTTGGTAGTTCCAACCCACCCAGCAGTTCTGTGAGAGAAAGACTTGGCAATCTGCTTTCCATAAAGATTATAGAATAGAAAACCCTATGGGGCAGTTCTACTGTGGGATCACTATGAGTCAAAAATCAACTCAACTGCACCTAGCAACACTCCCTACAACAACAATCCTTTGTTATCCTTGCCCTCTATTAGCTCCCTTCCCTTCCTCAGTCTATTCTTCTTGTCCCATCTTACACTTCAGTCAGTGCCCTGGGCCCTAAAATGTTCCTGTCTAATATTGACTTGGGAAGACTGACTGTGATGCAGTAAATCTGGTAACTCACTACACACTGAGTCTGGGTGAAGAAATATTTAGCTGCAGTGAAGTGTTACCTGGAGAATATGACTCCTGTCAAGTGAGAGACAGCATTCACATTTCACTTACCTTTCAAACTGTACTTTCTTGTGTCCTCCTTCCTTAACATAGTCGAGAACCTGCTTCTGAGTTCGACCACTAAAATGAAGACCATAAGGGGAAAGAAGAGAAGACATCAAGGCATTCTCAATAAACACACAAACACTTCAGTAATTTTACTTCCCTGTCCTCCATAATGGAAGATTATGTGGGTTTTTTCAGCTAGCCAGAAATAAAAGCAATTCTAAGAGAACCAGTGTTTTTGTATCCCATCAAACTCTTGATATTTCCTTTCTATATAAGAGAAAAACATTCAATTAAATCAATTCACCTAATAATTGTGTGTCTGGTTATTAAACAATCATCCCAAGTATCTGTAAGTTTCATAACAGTGAGGATAATTTTGTTCACTATTATACTCCCTTGGGAGCTCTGGTAGTGTAGTGCTTAAGGCACTTGACTGCTAACCAGAAGGCTGGCAGTTCAAACCCACCAGCCACTCCTCGGAAGGAAGACAGGGCAATCTACTTCCATAGTGATACTGCCTCGGAAACCCAAGGAGGGGTCACTAGGAGTCGGGTCTGACTTGACAGCACATAACAACAACAACAACACAACAACATTATACTCCCTTGATTTCTGAAATGGTACTTGGCATCCAGTAGACACTCAATTTGTTGAAAGAATGAACATATAAAGGAAGTAATGATGGGCTTGTCTACGTTTTATTCTATATAACCACATGAATGTTAATAAGACATCTTCGCTTCTACAGAGATGGGGAACCAATTCTCAATCAGAGAATCCTGTTAGGAGTTTCTTGTGGTGGGTGGATTGTCCAGTGGCAGGCTAATGCTCAGAAAGAACACAGTAAGGATAATACCAAGAGCCTGCTAGGATTACCCAGCACACACCTCCATCAGAGGCCAATCAGTGTTCAGCTTCCCTCCTCGCTGGGTATCACACAGCTGTGGTAGCTATTAGGAAAAGTCTGAGGAAACAAATGTTACCATGGCAAACGGGCAGGTATGAAGCAGCAGGCTTACCTGAACCGAAAGGATGACCCTCGACTAAAGAGAACAGGTTTTGGCTTTGGTTTAGGCTCTTCGAAAAGTCTAAAAAAGGCATGATGTTCAACACAGATTTTCCAGAAGGACTTGCAAAAATCACGACTGGCCATTAAGAACTCCAAGGTATCCTGGTATGAACTCTAAAATGAGAAAAGGGATATTTGTAATTGTGTGTTGTATCACAGCATGAGTTAAATTTGAATATATAGTAAAATACAATTGTCTCTAATGAGAAGACATTGTCACCATTCAATCATTTTCTTCCCCACAGAATTCCGGAGAGGAACTAACATAAACAGTTGCACAGAATCAGTGGAAGTGGTAACATTTCTTTTGATAGAATTCATACATAAATAATGTTTACATGGCGTACATTTCCTTTTTTAAAAAAAGGAAACAGAAAAACTCCAAGTATTGAAATTCCCTTTTTGCTTCCTTAAAACAACTGAAACACAGTTTTTCTTCTGTTTCCTTCCTCATAGGTCATGCAAGCTTTGAATATTAGTCTGAAGTCTTTTCACTATAAAACAGCATATAGCTCAAGTCTCCAGGTGGCCCCAGGAACCATATAGGAAATGAAATTTTTTTGAGGGAGCACAAAATGTATCATGTTAAGAATTCATGTCCTTTGATTCTGGGAAGGGAATAGTAATTTTCTACTCCCCTAACTGCATGCTCCTGATTTAAGTGGCCATACTGTATAAACAAAAGGAACCATGGATCTTAACATTCCCAGCAGTTGCAACCATTTTAGGGGAATCTACGGTTCTGGGCAGTGTCAACTTACAAACAAGTTGTGCTGCAATTCTTCCTTTGTAAGTCAGCTTTTAAGAACTCAAAATGCATTTTCCCACAGAGAAGAACTTATGAAGGCTCTTTATTTCCCAGGTCAGGCTGGAAGAGCCTATTTAATCCATATTGTAGCTAAACTATAAACTAATGCTGCTGTTTATAATCTTTTTTCCATGGGAAAAAGTACTCCAAGTTCTGGGTAGGGACACCAGAGATATTTCATCCATCTCTTTCCTATTGCCATTTCCAGCAGAAGGGGACGATGCTGTTCTTTCCTTCCCTGGCCCAGTCCTGGTGTGAACAAACTCTTTAGGGTTCTATGGAAGTAAAAGCAGCCCTGGTGGTTAAGCATTCATCTACTAATCAGAAGACTGGTGGTTCAAACCTATCCAGTGGCTCTGTGGGAGAAAGACCTGGTGATCTTGTCCTGTAAAGATCACAGCCTAGGAAACCCTATGAGTTATTTCTACTTTGCCACATGGGGTCACTATGAGTCAGAACCAACTCACAGCATCTAACAACAATAGCAACATGGGAAGCAAGTGGGAAGGACCTGGTTAGGCCATGAAAATGAGCTCTGTCAGAGGTTTGGGTGACTTGAATGTCAGGGACAGCTCCTGTATCAGCAGAGTATGCCTGGAAATGGCAGAATACTGATGGCATCACAGTGGGGGCAAGGCTAGAAATTTCAGCAACTGATAGTTGAGGTTGTTTGTAGGTGGGCTGCCTGTGTTTGCCCAAGTAAATGACTACCTCCCTAAGTCCCCTTCTGTGCTAGGCGTTCTTCACCCTCTCTCTGTTTAGCAAGAATGACAGTTGTGGAGTTACTGAGGGTTTGGATATATACCTCTACGTATAGACATTCAGAGTTGTTTTTTTGTTTTGTTGGTAACTTTTTTGTCTGTAGTAAGTATATATATCACCAAATATTTGCCGTTTCAACAATCTTCCTGTGTATAGTTCAGGGACATTAATTATGTTCATCATGTTGTTCAACCATCACCTTTATTTGTTCCCAAATTCAGAGTTCACTTTTACAACAGTACTTATTTACCACTTGGGCACACTTTCAGTATAAAACTCACTGGCATGGAGTCAATTCGACTCACAGCGAACCCTCCTTGGGTTTCTGAAGTAGTATCTCTATGGAAGTAGATTGCCCAATCTTCCTTCCAAACCCTCAGTATAAGCCCTGCCAAGAGAAGCCTTCAAGAAGCCTTCAGGTTCTAGCACAGCGCTACACTTCAGCCTAGACCAACAGGGCAGGTACCACTGTCTCAGTTCGCTCTCTGAACCACTTACATTTGCATCAGGGCGGAGCTTGACGAGAAAGCGCTTCCTTTTGAAGCTCAGCTTCCGCACCTTCGCCCAGTTGAAGGCATTGATCTTAGTGAAACCCTACAAAACAAAACAGAAGATCTCAACTAGTGAATGAAAAAACACGTACTAATGAACATTAAGAGTCAGTCTGTTTTGTGTGTGGGGAGCTGAAGGCAGAAGAATGAAGTGGCATTACTCAGTAAATCTGCCTTTGGCTGGAGAACTCACAGAATCCGTGGATATTGGGTGATACCAGTTTCTAGATCATTATTCATTGCTATCTACACGATGCAGCCTTTAGGCTAAGTCTGCCTCCAGGGAGAGAAGAGGCTTGTCCAGGTAACAATAATAAAATAAATAAAAATAAAAACCCTGACAGTCATCACATTAATTAGCAGCTATCACTTATGGCAGCAAGTTTGGTTTTTTTGGTTTATCACTTACAGAATGCCAATCACTGTGCTAAGTGCTTTACATACCTTATCAAAACATTTTAGGACACTCACTAGATAGTAGACCTATATTAACTTGGGTGAAGGCAAGGGCAATACCCAATAAGGGGGAAGTCAGTACAACATGACCAAAGCAAAGGAAGACACAGGGAGGTATGCAAGACTGAAAGGCATCAATGGTGAACATTATTACATACATCATCCTGCAATAACAGTAATAATAACAAGAATTTACAAGTGGATACACAGGTAGATATGTAAGCTGAAGAGTTGTGGGATGGCATATGGGAGTACACCCACAAGCACATACAGATTTGGCAGTGGTTATTTCTATATACATATCTGTATGTGCTACAAATATATCCAGGTATACAGTAGAGGGGACAAAGTTCTGAAAACTTCTTAGCCATAACCAAACACCATGAAGGATTGAGTCACTGGGCTTGAGGGTTTAGGACTACAATCTCAGGGGATATCTAAGTCAACTGGAATAACACAGACCATAAAAGACAATATTCTACATCCTACTTTGATGAGTAGCAACTAGGGTCTTAAAAACTTGCAGATGGCCATCTAAGATACAACTATTTGTTTCTTCCTGTCCAGAGCAAAGAAGAGTGAAGAATATCAAAGACTCAAGGAAATAGTTCAGAGGACTAATGGACCACATAAGCCACAGCCTCCACCAGCCTGAGACGAGAAGAACTAGATCGTATCTGGCTAACAGTAATGACTACTCTGATCAGGGTCACAATACAAGGTCCTGGACAGAGTGGGAGAAAAATGTAGAACAAAATTCAAAATCATAAAAAAGATCAGACTGACCTGTCTGACAGAGACTAGTGGAACCACCAAGACTGTGGCCCTTAGATGACCTTCCCATCTGGAACTGAACCCACTCCCAGAGATCACCTTTCAGCCAAACAGACAGGCTTATAAAGTAGTATCTGTGAGGAACGTGCACCTCAAAACAATCAACCACATGAGACGAAAAGGGCAGCATTTTCCCAAAAACAGAGTTCAGAAGGCAGCAAGGGGCCAGAAAGATGGGTAAACAGATAGGGGAACCCCAGGAAGAAGTGAGAAGAGTGCTATTACACTGAGAGGATTGTAGCTAATGTGAAAAAACAAAATGTGTATAAATCTTTGAATGGGAAACTAATTTGCTCTGTAGACTTTTAACCAAAACTACAATAAAGTATTAAAAAAAAAAAAAAAAAAAGCCAAACACCTTAAAGGAAACTCAGCAAGATGAAATTATTATTATTATAATTTTATAGGCATGGAAACTGCAACACAGATATACAGTGAAACCTATGAGACTGAACTCAATGGGAGTGCCTTGTTTTTCCAGGTCTCACAAGTTTTCCGCCTTTGACAGGGTTTAGTCTTAACACTTTTCTATCACTCTCTTCTAGTGGAAAATATTTTAGTTTTCCTTCTCGGGCAGATTTCCTCCTTGCACACTCCTGGCTTTCACAGATTTTACTGCATTTTAATTTGTCCAACATCATAGAGTGCATGTGATAGGCTGAGATTCCTGATCAAGTACCTACAGGCTACTGCTATAGCCACAGAAACAAAGTAGAAGGTTAGCCATCAACCCCTACCCATCCAGACTAGGCTGGCTCCTACACCCACTTAACTTTCATTAGCAAAAGCAGATTACAGAAGGGAGACTGGGCTGCAGGGCTACCCATGCCCAGGGCTGCACAGTCTCTGGGGAGGATTCACACATCCTCTGGTCTTTGGTAGCCAGCTAGGATGTGGTAGAGGCATAGCAAGGAGTTTCCAGACACAAACTCCCATCTGTTTGGTTCTCTCATCTAAAATTAGAATTCCTACTCATCCCACTTTAACACTAGGTCCATTTATTCAAAGTGGTGAGAATGAAGCAATTAGGCAGTGGCAAGAAGATTAATTCCAAGATACAGCATTTGTACATTATTAAATTACTGAGCAATTCTCAATATTGAGATCATATCAAATGCAATCAAAGCAAATTAATTAGATTCCAAGTATTCCTTTTCACTCTTTATGATGTTCAGAAATGTTTGATGGTTTTGATTTTGAAATTTAACAGTAGTACTGAAAATTACATTTGGTTTTATTGTTGTTTTTCTTCTTGGGTACTCACAGACTATTTATGTAGGTCAAGACTGTTAGGAGCTGTCACTGCCTCAGATACCATGCTGCTTCGAAAGCATGAAACTCAACTTTAACTTCTCTTGGATTCTATAAAAATTAGCGTTCGCCACATGTATACATGTGATGCATGAGAGAAGAATCACTGGGAGGAACAATTTGGATAAAACATGAAAGGGGAAAATGGAAGAAAACGTATGCAGAGCTCAAAAAAAGAATTTCAGGTCACACACATGTTTACAATATCTAAAACAGGTAGAAATGGACCCTATTTCTTGAGAAATACTGATGCCTTATCTATATCTTTTTAAAATCAAAGCACAGATGACCATTTTGTTCAAAAGCACTGAGGAAACTTCTGGAGGTGATGAATATGTGCTTGATCTTGATTGTGTTGGTGGTTTTGCGAGACTACACAAATGTCAAAACTTATCCAACTATATGTTTAAGTATGTGCAGTTTAATTGTATGGCAATAACTGTTCAATAAAACTGTTAAGAAAAAGAGAGAAGCACTGATCAATAAAACAGTTCAACAGCAGTGTGACCAAGAGAGTGCACATGTCAGAATGCAAAGAATCATTGAGCATTTAAGTAAAATGCAAGTAGGAATTCTAGTGCAGTGTGTCATGGTGTGAAATTACTGCAGTGCAAAGACACGGCTTTTATGAATTCATAGGATGGCTGTATCTTAAAGGTTCATGTTATACGTCTTTTTAAATTAGGTGCATATGAAGTTACAAATAAGCTGGCTCAACTCAAATAAGGTTAAAAAAAAGGAAAAAGGATCCTGTTACAGCAGAACATCATGTGTCAGCATGTAAAAGGTGTTTATTTGGGGATCTGAAATCTTGATCATCATATTATGCTTTAAGTATAGATTGACTGAAGACACAGATGTCTATGATTCTGCAGTCAACAGGAATCCCTGGGTAGTGTAAGTACCGAAACATTGGAAGTTCAAGTACACCGAGACTTGCCTCAAAAGGAAGTCCTGGTGAGCTACTTCCAAAAATCAGTTGTTAAAAATCCTATGGAACACAGTTATACTCTGACATACAACGGAGTTGCATGAGTCAGAGTTGACTACACAGCAGCTGGTCAACTGCTCACAGTCAATGAGCCCATGCAAATCCATTATTAAGGCAAAGGCAAATGAAAGAGAATCTGGAAATTCAGGGCCTGAAAAGAAACAGAAAGCCAGAGACAAGGTTGATTTTTCCCTGTTCATCTAAAAGTAACTATCAGAGGTCTTAATTTAGCCCACCCAACACAGAATCAGAGTCAAAGGGACAACTCTTCTCATCACAAAGGGAACTGAGCTGTGTTGTAAATACTCTTACCTGAAATACTAGAATTCCTGTGTTGGCAACGGCCAGGTTGATCTTAGTACCTTCCCTGTCCTTGGCTGGGTGCAACCGGATTCCATACATCTCCAGCCGACGGGCAATCTCCAGAAGTTGGAAATCGGATTCTGCTGGTGTCTGTCCACTGACAAAACAAAAATTAAAAGAAAGGCCAGGAGATTTGAATTCCCTGTGTCTATTAGTTTGAGATGAAGCAGGTTCTCTTGGGAAATAAAAAGGCATTTTATCACAAACTGGGGCTAACTGATCAGATGACACTCAACCTCCCATTCATTGCAACCCAAAGTCTAGCACCTAGGACAAAAGCTCTATTGCTTGTGTAACACAAAACACCAAAAGTCTATTGCAAACTCAGCCAGTTTTTTGGGAATCTCCAAGGGTGTCCTTTAAGGTTACATAAAAGCAAAATACCACTGTTAAAACAAGTTGTTAGTCACAGTGGACCAAGACTTGTAAGCAAAGTTTAAGGCAACACTCTTATTATATTATCAGCAGGGCTTAAATGCCTTCCTTAAACACAACAACAAAAACATAGAGAATCTTTTTAAATTGTTTTACTGATCAAATAAATCAAAATAATTAGAATGGAGATGTTACAAAGGTCTAGTTTCTCACAGTATTCTTACTTGGTTCCTAGTTTACCATGTTTCATTCCCTATTTTCTCCTAAGATGGTAATTGGATGATGTTTTGGTCTCACACTCTCCCTTTTATTACAATGCATGAGAGCAGGATAACACCAGGGCAGCTAACAACAGCAATTCTTTTCTCACAGGAAAGCAAGCCAGGGGCCTAGAGCCCTTATGTCTAGTTTTGAGAGATTAGGAAGGGTGAAAAAACCAGAGGAACTTCTGTGCTCTTCTCCCCCACTCCTTGTGTGTTCCTTCACAATACAGTCATCTGTCACTTAACATCCAGGATGTTGCTATTGTTAGGTGCCCTGGAGTCAGTTCCAATTCATAACAACCTCACATACAACAAAACGAAACACTGCCTGGTTGCGTGAATTGCTTGATGTGGCCCTTTGAGCCACTGTCCTCCATTCTGTGATGTATTGTAAATCCTATTATCCATGCCTGTTTGGGGTGGTGTGGTAGTTAAGGTCGGGTGTTAACTTGGCTGTGCAGCTGGTAGCTGTTGTTCCCCATAATGACTGGCAATGGGCTCTGTGGTGGAATTTGCCTTGAGCTGCTGATTGTTAAAGTCATCCACTTGGGTTATTTCTGTTGGAGCAACACAGGTGGAATGTATCTTGAGTCCTGCCTTGCTGGAAGGTACAACTGAAATCACCACCCTTAGCTTCCTTGAGGGTATACCTACGAATCTCTTGGGAAGGTCCACCCTCCTCTTGAACCGGTTCTGTGTCTTGGATCATCCTCATCTCACCCCTGGATTTGGGACAGCAGCCGTCATCTGATCTGCTGATCGATGTTCATCAAACCCCGAGAACTGGAGGATCCTCCAGACTCATTCACGGACCCAGGACTCGCCAGCCTGCCAGCCTCCATCACCACTACGTGAGACGATCCCTTGGGTGTCTGTGAGTTCTGTGAGGTGTTACAGCGAAATACAGAACCCTAAGATTGGGGAAATTACTGGGAGGAGGAGGAGGAGTTAATGTCTGAAATGATGGAGTGGCATGGTAGCTTGGACATTTGGGACATCTTTAACCTCCGCCTCACGGGGACCGGCCTTGTGCTGATCTTTCTGAGAGAAATTGTCCAAGCACTGGTCCTGTGCCATCCTCACAGTCATTGTGAGCCTATTGTTGGAGCCACTGTGCCAATTCATCTTGTTGAAGGTCTTCCTCCTTTTTGCTGGGTCCCATACTTTACCAAGCATCATGTCCTTCTTCAGGGACTGGTGCCTCCTGACAGTATGTTGAAAGCATGTGAGATGAAGTCCCATTATCCTTGCTTCCAAGGAGCATTCTGGCTGTACATCTTCCAAGACATAATGGTTGGTTTGCCCGGCAGTCCACAGTATTGACGATATTCTTTGCCAGCACCATAATTCAAGTAAATTTTTCTTTAATCGTTGTCCAGCTTTCACATGCACATGAAAAAATCAAAAACCAACTGCCATCGAGTCAATTTCAACTCATAGTAATCCTAGAGGACAGAACTGCTCCATAGGGTTTCTAAAGCTGTGAATCTTTATGGAAGCAGACTGCCCCATCTTTCTCCTCCAGAGTGGCTGGTGGGTTCAAACCACTGACCTTTTGGTTAGCAGCTATGTCACCAGAGCTCCTTACACATGCATATGAGGTCATTGAAAATACCATAGCTTGGGTCAGGCACACCTTGGGTCAGTCCTCAAAGTGACATCGTTGCTTTTCAATATGTTAAAGAGGTCTTTTTTACTTAAACTAACACAGACTGAAGTGAAAAATTTGAACAGGCCCATCACAAAAGAAGAAATTGAACAGGTCATCAAAAAATTACCAACTAA
>NW_006921793.1:5040261-5055165 GCF_000298275.1 Orycteropus afer afer
AATGACATGAGACAAAGTATATGTGAACTGCTGTATGAAAAGTGAGTTTACTCTGTAAATCTTCACCCAAATCCTAATAAAAAAAGAAAAAAAAAAAAAAAAAAGAGGTCTTTTGCAGCAGATCTGCCCAATGCAATACATTTACAACATGTTCTGATAGAACATTATGTGATTTGGACGTTGTGTGAATACACATCATTAGTCTGCTTCTACTTTTTCTTTTAGCATCTCAAACAGGCTTTGTCCTCTAGCAGTGATCATCAACATGATGGGAGGAATTCATTTTTCTGTTTGGTCCTCAGTCCATATCATTATCAATTTCTCCATAGCTGATACAGGTCCCTCTCACATTTCTATTAGCTTTGTATCCTTCAGTGGAGCCAATCCTTTACCAACTTGGAGAATGTTTTTCTTTGTTTTTAAGGATCATTGTGACTGTTGAGTGCAACATGCCTAAATCACAAGCAATAGCATTTGCTGATTTTCCACCTTTGCATTCTTTAATAACCTTTGTTTCATTTCCAAATTGATACTTCTTTGCATTTTGCTGCTGCTATCGCCAGCACTGGTTTTGCTCAGTTTGGGAGCCATGATGTACTTTATGGTAATATTTGGGAAAGAAAATTAAATAGAGAGATAACATAACAACCCTTAGGAGATGCGTGGTAGATGAACTGGATGCTGCTGCTTATGAGTTGAAGCAGACACTGTTATACGGTAAACTTTTTACAAAGAAAGTACAATAAAGTACATTGTTATGACTCTCAAGAAATAGGTATTATACTTTATATATGTACTATACCATTATACGTGTGGCAGCACAACCACTTTGTACGGAAGAGACATGAGATACAGGTGTGTGCAGGGATCTGTTGTGTTGGCTACATCCCATTTTCCTATTGGGATTTCTGAACTCTATTTTAACATTATAGGACACGTGCAACTGTACATTCCCCAAACGGATGTTATGTGGCACATGAGTGTTATTACTATAAGTGCATGTATGAACATGTGTGTGTATGTACCTCCATATGCTGGGAGGGCACAGAGAAACAGCTCAAAGGAACGTAAAACAATAATTGACACTTACATGTGGTTATGGTGAAATTCCACAATTTTGTCTTCTAGTGCATCTTGCTGAGGTATGTACTTATTTTTTGCTAAGTGTTCTCTGTCCAATGCTTCATCAAAATCCCCAATCTCAGCTATGAAACACACACACACAAAGAAAAAAAAAAGATCACATTTGGTTAGCACTTCACAATTTGTTATGTCCCCCAGTGGAGTATTACCCAGCTAGCAAACTGGGAGCTGGCTGACAACACGAGTTGATTCCAACTAGTGGGAAATATCCGAAGTGCTAGAAGTTAGAAAGTTTGGATGCGAGGACATATTTAGCAATCGTGGCAACATAAGAAGACAGTTTCCACTCTTTCTTATAGATAAACAACTCCGGAATCATCCATCCTTACTGTCTATGTTCCTGGTTTGATTCTTCCTCCCCGTTCAACTCTGGATGACTTTGATTCTCAGCAGCAAATTCTACACATATTGGTTACTACCTTTTGACTTCTAACCAAGTCATAGTTTCAGGATTCTACAAAATCAACTTTTAAAATTCTTATATATAATAGGTATTACATCAAATACAGATTCTGTACCATTTAGTGAAAAAAAAAAAAAAAAGAGGTTAGGAAGCTTATTAAATTTTTTGTACTCCTATTTTCAGAAATAAAGAGCTCGGGTGGCACAGTGCCTAAGGCATTTGACTGCTAACCAGCAGGTTGGTGGTTCAAACCCACCAGCCACTCTGCAGAAGAAAGACTGGGCAATCTACTTCTGTAAACATTTACTGCCTCAGAAACCCATAGGTGGTTGCTATAAGTTAGAATCAATCCAATGGCAGAGTTTGGTGTTTGCTTTTTGATTGTCAGAAATGGCTGATCAAATTGAAAGTTCCTATGTATTGTTCATATACAAGAAATGTGATGTTTTTCTTCCTCATGTAACCTCAACATAGTCCCAAAGTGCTTTAATCTAGAAATTTCAAGGATAGAGCTTTAACATAATAATTGTACCTTAGCTTAACAACACTCAGTCCAGCTCAGTTTATACCAATTACAATATGAGAGAGCATATTTTTTTCTTTCTATCATATATTTTGTGTAACAAGCTTAATAAGAAACAGAGCTATTGACCAGCTGCTGGAGCTGTTTTGATTAAAGTAACTGAGTGGTTGCTATGAAACCTACCTTTCATTTTCATCACTTGAAGCAGTTTGTCATATTTTGGGTGACAGACCTCCAGTCACCATGCAGGATATGGCCTATATGTTGCTGTGGTGCCATAAATCACACCCACTGAGAATATCTGTTCTGCACAAAACAGTGACAACTCAACTAGCAATACCTGGGCCACTAAAGAACCACTCACCAAGTTTCCTCTTGCTATGACAGATCAATAACATAGTTCCTAACTCTCTTGGCTTCCAAACTAATTTCTCCCTTCTAAAAGAGTAAAATTGCTACTCTCCATCACAGAAAATGGTGCAGAAATGAGGGACCACCTTGGTCACAGGGCCCCAGTGTCACTGGGCACCTGACTTTGCTGCAATTCTTTCCATCTAGCCCCAAGAAAGTATATGGGGAAAACATTTAAGTTCTATATATTCTTAAGCTTTTAGTTTGGACTTTGTAACTCATTTGGATTTTATAACCTATTCTTTTCCAAAATTCAATACAAATGAGTTAAGAATTTTAATACTTTTCTTTCTGTGGTAGGATTAATATGCTCATAATTCTCTTTTCTTCTGAATCACTTGCCTTTCATTGCCCTCTTAAAATGTAACGACATTCTTTACACTAATGAACAGAACTCTGAAAAGGAAATCAGGAAAGCAATACCATTTATAATTACCACACAAAAGATTAAGTACGTAGGAATAAATCTAGCCAGAGACACAAAAGACCAATACAAAGAAAACTACAAAACACTATTACAAGAAACCAAAAGAGACCTCTATAACTGGAAGACTATACCTTGCTCATGGATAGGAAGACTTAACATTGTGAAAATATCAATACTACCCAAAGCAATCTACAGATATAATGCAATCCTGATCCAGATTCCATCAATTTTCTTTAAAGAGATGGAAAAACTAGCTTTGTAAGGAAAGGTTAAAGAACCTGGATAAGTAAGGGAGCTCTAGTAGCATAGTGCCTAAGGCACTTGACTGCTAACCAGAAGGCTGGCAGTTCAAACCCACCAGCCACTCCTCAGAAGGAAGATGGGGCAATCTACTTCCATAGTGATACTACCTTGGAAACCCAAGGAGGGGTCGCTATGAGTCAGGTCCGATTCGAAAGCACATAACACCACCACCACCAACACTAAAGAAAAAGGACAAAGTATGAGGCTTCATATTTCCCAATCTTAAAACATACTCTACAGCCATGGTAATGAAAACAGCTTGGTACTGGTACAATGACAGACACATAGACCAATGGAACAGAATTGAGAAGTAAATCCATCCACCTATGGACAACCGATCTTTGAAAAGGACCACAACTCATTAAATGGGGGAAGAGATAGTCACTTTAATAAATGGTGCTGGCAAAACTGGATATCCATTTGCAGAAAAATGAAACAGGACTCATATCTCACACCATATACAAAGACTAACTCAAGATGGATCAAAGACTTGATCCACCAGAGAAAAAACAGTGACAAATTTAGGTACCCCAGTTCAGGGCACAAATACACTACTGAATATAATAAAAAATGCACAAACATCCGAAGATAAACTAGGTAACTAAGACTTCCTGAAAATGAGACACTTATGCACATCAAAAGATTTAACCAAGAGTAAAAAGAGAACCCAAAAACTGGGAAAAGAAATTTTGGCCACAACATATCAGACAGGGGGCTGATCTCTAAAATTTATGGAAGACTTCAAAACCTTAACAAGTCAAATAATGCAATTAAAAAATGAGCAGAGGACATGAACAGATACTTCACCAAAGACGACATTCAGGCAGCTAACAAATACATGAAGAAATGTTCATGATTATTAGCCATTAGATAAATGCAAATCAAAACAATCATGGGATATTATCTCACCCCAGCACTAATAATAAAGTTCAAAGAAACAGAAAACCATAAATGTTGGTGAGGGTGTGGACAGACTAGAACCCTCATACGCTGCTGGTAGAACTGTAAAATATTGCAACCACTGTGGAAAATGGTATGGCACTTCCTTAAAAATCTGGAAATAGAAATACCATATGATCCAGGAATTCCACTAATAGGAATATATCCTAGAGAAATAAGAGCCATGACATGAACAGATATGTGCACACCCATGTTCGTTGTAGCACTATTTGGAAAAGCAAAAAGATAGAAACAACCTAAATGTCCATCAATGGAAGAATGGATCAACAAACTATGATACCTATACACAACGGAATACTATGCAACATTAAAGAACAATGATGAATCTCCAAAATACCTCATAACTTGGATGAACTTAGAGGCCATTATGCTGAGTGAAATAAGTCAATCACAGGAGGACAAATATTGTATGAGACCCCTGTTGTAAAAAGTAAAGAAAATGGTTTCACAGAAAAAAAAAAAATTTTTTTTTGATGGTTATCAGGGGTAGGTAGGGAAGGGAGAGTAAACTACTAACTAGAGGGTAGACACCTACCAACTTGGAGAAAGGAAACAAAAAATGTAGTAACAATATAAGACTATGAAACTCATTCTCTCCCTGTGTGTTCTCTCCTTTGAAATATGGAAATAGGCTTCTCCTTATTTTTGGAGAGTTTGAGGGCTAGTGTATATTTAAAATGTGACTTAATTATTTTTTAATGTTTTATGCCACATGTGTCATATTCCAAAAAAAAAAAAAAAACCCACAAACTCACTGCCGTCAAGTTGATTCGACTCATAGTGACCTGTCCCTGGGTTTCTGAGGCAGTATCTCTACAGAAGTAGATCAGCCAAGCTTCCTTCTGAGGAGTAGTTGGTGGGCTTGAAACGCCAACCTTCTGGTTCACAGTCAAATGCCTCAGACACTATGCCACCAGAGCTCCCATATTACTGGATGCATATACTAAATATACTCAGGATCAAAATTAAGGAGAAAAGAAAAAAAATCCTGTGATTTCAGTAAATGAACTGTATTTCTCATGAAGACATGCTTAGGCAAACCCTTTTGTCATGTATAATTCTCACAGTGGAGACACAACCACCTATATAACTGTATCCCCTGCCACCTCTCCAAGCTACCTATGTGGTATTTTCACATAAGTGCTATCTAGTGTTTGATTGCTCTCTTCATTGACAACTTCCATTCAGTTTATTCATAATAAATTAGAGTTTGAATGTTCCAGGAGATATATAAGGCCAGTGATGGAGAGCAAAGGAAAAAAGAAAATACAGAACATCTGAAAGAGTCTTCAAATTTAAATGTAAGAGAAGAGGGAAAGAAAGGATCTCAGATTGTGTCTATAGGTACAGGTGAGATAAACATACAGCTTACTAGAAATAATTTACAATCAGCATTGGAAAAGCTTCTGCAAAAGGGAAATGAATTGACCTCTCATAGCTTGTCAATGACGTAAATAATTTCCAATAATTTAAACCAACATGCTCTTCGTAGAGGATTCTGTGAAATTCCTTCTCTTCTGACTAAATACACGGGATGCTTAAGGACATGAAGAAAAAAATGCAGAAATGGGGATTTACAGATAACACAAGAGGATTATAAAAAGTTCTGTATCTTCAAAAACTATCTCCAGATGGATCAAAGACTTAAATGTGAAACCTAAAACTATAAAGTTCCTCAAGGAAAATCTAGAGCAAATTTAGGGGCCTTACTATATGGCATAAACAGACTATGAAGCATAACCTAAAATAAACAAACAGCAGAAGAGAAATTAGATAGATGAATGGTACCTTCTAAAAATTAAATTTTTTATGTGCTTCCAAAGACTTCTCAAAAAGAGTCAAAAGAGAACCAAGAGATTGAGAAAAAATAGTCGGCAATGACATATCTGAAAAGGGACTTATCTCTAGAATTTACAGAAAATTCCAACACCTCAAAAACAAAAAGACAAATGATCTAACTAAAAATGGTCAGAAGACACGAATAGACACTTCACCAAAGAGGATATTCAGGAAGCCAACAAACATATGAAGAAATGCTCATGATCATTAGCTATTAGAGAGATGCAAATCAAAACAACAATGAAATACCACCTTGCCCCAGCACTAATAGCAAAGTTCAACAAGACAGAAAATAATAAATGCTGGTGAGGATGTGGAAAGATGGGACTCTCACACACTGCTGGTGGGTCTGTCAAATGATGCAACTGCTGTGGAAAGCAGTATGGTGATTCCTTAAAAAGCTGGAATTAGATATACCATTTGACGCAGCCATTCCATTACTAGGTATACATCCAAATGAAGTGAGAGCCAGGACAAGAACAGATATATGCACACCCATGTTCATTGCAGCACTATTTACAATAGCCAAAAATGGAAACAACCTAGGTCTTCATCAACAGAAGAATGGATAACCAAGCTATGGTACATACACATAATGGGATACTATGCAACCCTAAAGAATAATGTAGAATCTGCAAAATACCACATAACATGGATGAACTTGGAGGACATTATACTAAGTGAAAAAAGTCAATCACAGAAGGACAAATATTGTATTAGTCTATTCTTGTAAAAAGTCAAGAAAAGGTTTCTATACGGAAGGAAATTTTCTTTGTTGGTTACCAGGGGTGGTAAAGGAGGAGAGGGAACACTGTTAGATAGGTAGAGACAAGTATTGCTTTGGGTGAAGATAACGGTAATATACCAACTGCGAGTGATCAACAAAGAGGAATTGAGGAAGAGGAAGACATAGAGAGGTGCATGGGAGGTACAGACAAGACATATGAACCCTTTTGCATGAGTAGTCCTGGGTTGTCAATGAAGGCAAACATGGATATATGGGTAGACAGATGGATGGACAGGCTCAACTGTTAGGTATGTCTATGCAGGGGGGGATGTGCCCAAGACTATGTATAGGGTTCGCAGACAATATTTCTACAAGTGAATTAGTATGTTCTGTAAGAATTTCCAAGTATGTAGTAGAGCTGACAAGGGACAAGGTGTAGCCACTTCTTGGCCACAGCCAGCTACCCAGAAGAAGCAAGTAGGTGGACCTGTGGGCTCGCAACTATGGTCGCAGGGGACATCCAGCTCAATTGGCATAATATACTACACAAAAACATTGTTTCACATCCTACTTTGGTGAGTAGTGACTGGGATCTTAAAAGTTTGCAAGTGGCCATTTAGATGCAACAATGGGTTGCTCCTTGTCCAGAGCAAAGAGGAATGAAGAAAACCAAAGAAGCATGGAAACAATTTGTCCAAGGGACTGGTACACCATGCGATCCTCAGCCTATATGACTATGAGACCAGAAAAACTAGATGGTATATGGCTACCACTGTCAACCGCTCAGAGGGGGATCTATGTAGGAGATCCTATAGAGTGGGAGAACAATGTGGAACAAAACTCAAAATTAAAAAAAAAAAGGGGGGGGACCAGTTGTGCTGGTCTGATAGAGCCTGGTAGAACCACTGAGACTATGGCCCCTTGCTCCCCTTCAGGTCTAGAATTGAACCCACATTTGTGGCTTCCAGCCAAAAAAAAAACCTGGCATATGAGCTGAACATTTACATTAGGTAGATACACTCCTTGAATAGAACAATCATGGGAGAATAGAAGGGCTGTGTATGCATAGGGAGACAGCTGGGAGTGGGTGGGTGGACAGGAGTGTATGGGAGAAAAGGACACAGGGAAGAGGTAGCTATGGGGAGGATATTGGAGGGGATCTGCTGCACTGTGGGAAACTGCAGTCAATGTCATGAGACAGTGTATATGAGTTGCTGTATGGAAAGTGAATTTGCTCTGTAACTTTCACCCAAATCACAATAATTAAAAAAAAAAAAAAAAGTGTGTCTTATGTCAAAAACTATGTTAGATAGCAGGAAAATGTCTGAACCCATATATTTAATTTTGTATAAAAAACTCAATATTCTAGGGGATTCTAAGTCCTTTATTGATGCCTGAGAGAAGAATGGGGTATTAGGCAGAGTACATAATTTTCTGGGTACTAGTGGATCTCTAGGAGCTCTGGTAGCATAGTGCCTAAGGCACTTGACTGCTAACCAGAAGGCTGGCGGTTCAAACCCACCAGCCACTCCTCGGAAGGAAGGTTGGGCAATCCTACTTCCGTAGTGATACTGCCTCGGAAACCCAAGGGGGAGTCACTATGAGTCGGGGCCGACTCGATGGCAAATAACAACAGTGGATCTCTACTTCCGTATAGGAGAGTGAGAGTCACTGTGTCCACAGACTTGGGGAAACGAGGCACAAAACTAAATGGCATCAGGAATATGCTAGAAAGGTATATTTCTCCTCTTCTTACCAAAAGCCCAGGGTTACAGACCTTTTATGAAGGTACAAACAATCCCTGGATTATGAACAAGTTCCATTCCTAAATCCGTTGTTAAAGTCAAATTTTTATTAAATCAGGATAGTTAGGTATAGTTTGTATCTAATGTCAGCTAGTGAAATGTTTGTCTTAGTATATAATATAATCTCCTATGCATAAAAACACTTCTAGTTACACTAAAACATCTTTAACATAGCAATACAGTAATAATAATAATGGTGTGATGTGTGTCACAAAGTTGTATCCATTTGTCATTACAAACCAACCACTGTATGTACCTTGAATGACTAATATAATAGGCTTTACAGAGGTGGGATGTACATATGTCAGACATTTGTAACTGGGGAACTGCCTGTACTATTTCAGCAAAGAAGCCTCGGTGTGAAATATTCCACTGTCTGGAAAGAGAGGGTGACTGGGGATACAGAATGGAGAGTAACTGTGATAGCTGGAGCTGTGTGTCAACTTGGCTGGACCACAATTCTGTGTGGTTTAAGCAGTTGTGATGTGGTTATTCCCATGATGGGATCTGATGTTTTGAGCAGCCAATCTGTTGAAAGGAAGTTTCCCTGGCCTGCTTCCAGTATGTTTATGGAGATCTGGGAAAAGAGACACTCTTCTGTGGAGCGGGATTCTGTTGTGCTGCCTACAACTGTCCATGAGCGAACAACCCACCATTAGGCCTGGATTCATCATTCGTTGGAGTCAACAGCCAATATACTGCCTGCCAACCTTGAGCTCCTCAGCCCCTGGAGCTGCGTGAGTCGGGAAAAGCCTCCAGCTTGACGTTTGATCCAAGAACTTGGGACTTGCCAGCTTCTATAAGTGTGAGCCATTCTCCTAAGACAAATTTCTCTTTCTCTCTCTATATAAACTTTACTGGTTTTGTTTCTCTAGAGAACCCAGTCTAACACAGTAATGTTTAGTGAACACCTAACATATATTGGGTATTTATGCAATCATTTACTTTTCACAGTTTTACATAAAAGATTCTATTACTCTAATGTTCCAAAAGAAACATAGTTCCCAGGAAAGGTTAGCCACCAAAACCAAACCAAATCCAACCCACTACTATTACATCAATTACAACTCATAGTGACCATATAGGACAGAGTAAAACTGCCCCATAGGGCTTCCAAGGCTGTAAATCTATAGGGAAGCAAATCTATATGTCTCATCTTTTTGTCACGGAACCGGTGGTAGGTTCAAACTGCTGATCTTTTGGTTAGCAGCTGAATGTGTTAAGCCCTAAATACCACCAGAGCTCCTAGCCACCTGCTAGATCAACCAAACTAAGTTTGTCTAATTCTAAGCCCTCTTCCTTTCTATCAGTTTAGGAAGAGGGAAGATCAAACATAGGAAAGGCAAACATTATGTGAATGTACTGTGCATAGTATCCTCATTTGTAAAATGGGAACAACAATAATACTGATCTTATGAGGTTGCCATGAGAATCATTACGAACTACTCTACTGTGTGTAGTGTAAGAAAACACTAAGGTTTAATAAAAGATACTTTTTTTTGGTCTTTCTTTTATACATGACTTTCTCAAAGTGATAAGAAAGCATCTATTTGCTATTCTTAAAAAAGCCAAAAAACCAAACTCACTGCCGTCGAGTCGATTTGACCTATAGTGACCCCTCCTTAGGTTTCCGAGGCAGCATCTCTACGGAAGTAGATTGCCCAGTCTTCCTTCTAAGGAGTGGCTAGTGGGTTTGAATCACCAGCCTTCTGGTTAGCAGTCAAATACCTTAGGAACTATGTCACCAGAGCTCCTTAATAAACATTTAATAGTGTTCATGTACAAAAAAATGTGATAAACACTTTCTTAGCAATATCTCCTTCCATCAAACTAAGGCAATCTGTTGACTACTGGGGGTGACACTTCTTGGAACACCCTTTGGGAATCTTACTAACTGGTCAGTTAACAGAATGTGATGAGGACAATTATATGATACTACTTTGCATACAATGGCGATTAAAAAGATGTATGATGGTGCAATATATTTTTCCCCTTCTTATAGCAGTGCTTGTACACATTGATCTTACTCTACATACATAATTATTTTTTCAAAAAAACTTAATGTGTATATTCCATTTAAAGTAATTTCTCCCTTAGTTGGGGGGGAAATGCTCAGGTAGGTTGTCATCTGATATGCCTTAGTAATACCTGGAATGAGGACAATCTAATTTATTCTATGACTAGATTAAGATAAGTTCAAATATTTAGCTTCCAGCATAATGAGCATTCAGTCAGGCTTCATGTGTTTACTGAAACTTAGAGAGCAGAAAGCAAAATGAGGTAGTTCTATGTCATAGGACTAATGTGCCATATTAAATGATGAACATTAATAGCAAAGTACAAGTCTGGTCCATTTTGCCACTGTCCACCCAAATTTCTCCTTTGAAAATGGAATACCAACAATTGCCTAGTAAACCTTGAATAAAATAGACAAAAGCCAGGATGCATGGGTTAATGCTTGGGAGACACCAAAAACCAAAATCACTGCTGTTGAGTTGGTTCCAACTCAACAACCTCTCCTTGGATTTCTGAGGTGGTATCTCTACAGAAGTAGACTGCCCAGTATCCCTTCCAAGGAGTGGCTGGTGGGTTTGAACTGTCAGCCTTCTGATTAGCAGTCAAATGCCGTAGGCAGTTAGGAATATTAAATGAAATTCAGAGCATTGTTTTCTCTTGCACCCACAGGCATCTGTGCCAAAGTAACACAACATCATTATTACTGTTTTGTGTGGATGTGATTTTTTTTCCATCAATCAGATCTCTGTGCTATTTCCAACATGATTTCTAAAGGAAGCCAACAGAACTTACATTGTACAATGTGTGAGATCAAAAGAGCGGCACTGGTATCATTACACGTCAGCCTGCCTTGAGCCAAGTCCTGCTTCACCTGCAGAGCAAACAGGTACCTGCAAATATAAATAGAGATGGGCGTCATGCAAAGAGAGCAGGGAGGGAGAGCATCCACGTGAGCCTCACTCCTGGCAACATCTCCACACTGAGAAACTAAAGAAAGGTTATAAAACCAATTAATGACAAGTCCACCCAGGCTGGAATGAATGCCTGTTGCCACTGACTGCAATGCAAATACCCACTTCCCTAAAAATAAAAAGCACTGGGAGACAGGCTGTAATCTTTTCACATAATGAGTAGTAAGTTTCATTTTATGTGGAGAGATGCAGCCATTAAAACCTAAGAATATATCTTGCCACACAATGTATCCTTTGCAGGGTAGAGGAGGCATTTTGAATTTGTCAGAGGATGAGTCAAAAACACATATGATGGCTTTAGGGCTCAAACAATAAGAATAGTTTCTTCTGGTTATTAAGAGCTTTGCAAATGGAATCAGAAAGACATGGGCGTACATTGCTGTCATGCTACTTCTTCGCAGTGTGATTTTCACTTCATTTCTTCCTAAGCCCCAGCTACCAGATCTTTAAACATTATTTTAAAATCATTTTCTTCATATTATAAGATAAAGAAAGTGACCATTATTGGTGTAAGAGAAAAGATGTTGTTGTTGTGGTTATGTGCCATCGAGTCAGACCCGACTCATAGCGACCCCTCCTTGGCTTTCTGAGGCAGTATCACTACAGAAGTAGATTGCCCCATCTTCCTTCTGAGGAGTGGCTGATGGGTTTGAACCGCCAGCCTTCTGGTTAGCAGTCGAGTGCCTTAGCCACTATGCTACCAGAGCTCCCAAGAGAAAAGACATAAATTTAAAAAAATCAAGTAAAAACAATGTAATGTTAAAATTGATTTCAACATATCAATACAAACTCATAAATGTTTAGAAAGGTATTACCAAAAACCAAACTGACCACTGTAAAGTCAATTCTGATTCATAATGACCTTGTAGGACAGGTTAGAAGTGCCCCCCATAGGGTTTCCAAGGCCATAATTTTTTTTTTTTATATAATCTGTATGATTCTATTGATATGAATTTCAAAATTACACAAAATTAATCTATAGTTATGGAAGTCAGAGTAGTGGTTACTTCTGGGGGTGTTATGATTGGAAAGCTCGAGCATGAGGGAAACTCCTGAGGATCTGGAAATGTTCCTTTTTTTTTTTTTTTAAATTGTGATTTGGGTGAAAATTTACAGAGCAAATACACTTTCCATACAGCAGTTCACATACACTTTGTCTCATGACATTGACCACAATTTAGTACAATGCAACAGCTCCCCTCCCACTTCCTCCTGATAGTTACCTCTTCCCTGTGTCCATCTCTCCATGCCCTCCTACCCCCTAAGCTGTCTCCCCGTGCCTGAGCCCTTCTTTTTCCCATGCTTGTTCTCTCCAAGGAGTGTACCTATCTCAGGTAAATGCTCAACTGATATGCCTGATAAATTTTTTTTATTGTGATTTGGGTAAAAGTTTACAGAGAAAATTCACTTTTCATACAACAGCTCACATATACTTTGTCTCATAACATTGTTTGCATTTTCCCACAATGTAACAGCTCCCTTCCCACTATCTCCCCATAGTTATCTCTTCACTGTATCCTTGCCTCCATGCACTCCTGTTCCTTGAGCTGTTTCCCTGTGCAAACACAGCGCTTCTATTTTCCCATGATTGTTCTCTCCAAGGAGTATATCTACCTAATGTAAACGTTCAGCTCATATGCCTGTCTTTTGTTTGGCTGGAAGCCACAGGAGTAGGTTCAATTCTAGACCTGAACGGCAGCTAGGGGCCATAGTCTCAGGGGTTCTATCAAGCTCTATCAGACCAGCAAACCTGGTCCCCTCCTCTTTTTTTTTTTAAATGATTTTGAGTTTTGTTCCACATTGTTCTCCCACTCTATCCAGGACCTTCTACACAGATCTCCCTCCAAGTGGTTGACAGTGGTAGCTGAGCACTGTCTAGTTCTTCTGGTCTCATAGTCATATAGGCTGAGGATTGCATGGTGTACCAATCGCTTGGACTAATTGTTTCCATGCGTCTTTGGTTTTCTTCACTCTTCTTTGCTCTGGACAAGGAGAGACCCATCATTGCATCTAGATGGCCTTCTGCAAGGTTTTAAGATCCCAGTCACTACTTGCCAAAATAGGAGGTGGAACAATGTTTTGTGTAGTATGTTGTTGTTGTTGTTATGTGCCATCGAGTTGGAACCAACTCATAGCGACCCCTCCTTGGCTTGCCGAGGCAGTATCACTACGGAAGTAGATTGCCCAACCTTCCTTCCAAGGAGTGGCTGGTGGGTTTGAACCGCCAGCTTTCTGGTTAGCAGTCAAGTGCCTTAGGCACTATGGTACCAGAGCTCCCGTGTAGTATGTTATGTCAATTGAACTTGATGTCTCCTGAGACTATGGTCCTGAGCCCACAGGTCCAACTATTCACTCCCTCTGAGGAGCTGGCTGTGGCCAAGAAGTGACTACAACCTTGTCCCTTGTCAGCTCTACTATATACCTGGGAATTCTTACAGAACATACCAATACACTTGTATAAACATTGTCTGCCAACCCTAAACATGGTCTTAGGCACATTTCCCCCCCTGCATAGGCATATCTAATAGTGCAGTCAGTCCATCCATCTATCCATCTGTATATCCTCATTTGCCTTCACTGACAACACAGTACTGTTCATGCAAAAGGGTTCACCTTTGTTGTCTGTGCCTCCCATGCACCTTCTCTATGTCTTCCTCTTCCTCTGTGCCACTGTGTTGATCACTCACATTTGGTACACTGGTCTTCTCTTCACCCAAAGTAATAATTGTCTCTACCTGTCTAACAGTGTTTCCTCTCCTCCCCTCCTACCCCTGGTAACCAACAAAGAAAATTTCCTTCCATATAGAAATCTTTTCTTGACTTTTTACAATAATGGACTAATACAATATTTGTCATTCTGTGATTGACTTATTTCACTCAGCATAATGTCCTCCAAGTTCATCCATGTTATGTGATGTTATGCAGATTCTACATTATTCTTTAGGGTTGGATAATATTCCACTGTATGTATGTATCATAGTTTGGTTATCCATTCTTCTATTGATGGGCACCTAGGTTGTTTCCATCTTTTGGCTATTGTAAACAGTGCTGCAATGAACATGGGTGTGCATGTATCTGTTCTTGTTCTGACTCTCACTTTTTTAGGATATACAGCTAGTAATGGAATGGCTGGGTTAAATGGTATTTCTAATCCAAACTTTTTAAGGAATCGCCATACTGCTTTCCACAGCGGTTGTATCATTTGACAGTCCCACCAAGAGTGTGTGTGAGTCTCAATCTCTCAGCATCTTCACCAGCATTTGTTGTTTTCTGTCTTGTTGAACTTTGCATCTCTCTAATGGTTGGGCAATCCTACTTCCGTAGTGATACTGCCTCGGAAACCCAAGGAGGGGTCGCTATGAGTCAGGGCTGACTC
>NW_006921793.1:5055436-5101074 GCF_000298275.1 Orycteropus afer afer
AAAAATTTAATTTTTAGAAGGTCCCATTCATCTAGTTTCTCTTCTGCTGTTTGTTTATTTTGGATTATGTGTGATGGTCTGTTCATGCCAAGGCCATAAATCCTTACTGAAGCAGAATGACACATCTTTCTCCCACAGAGTGGTGGGACATTTTAACTGTTGAGCTTTGGTTAGTAATCAAGCACCTAATCACTGTTAGGCCAATGAAAGGGCCTAGAAGCAGTGTTCCCTCTGTAGCAACCCTTAGAAACCAGATTTGGTCTCTAACACAATTACCCATTGGAAAGACAGATTCTTGGAGAAGTGAGAGATGCCAGGTCTGAAATAGGGGGAAAGTTACAAAGTAAGAATATCTAGTTATGATAGAAAGCAAGAGTGCTTTCAAAAATAAATAAGTAGTAACAAAAGGACAAAGAACTATTGTGAAGGTCCTCCACTGTCCAAAATTGTGACAATGTGAACATCAACCAGAATGACTACAGGAACAGAAAGACATTCAATTAATGAAAATCCATGAGTTTGGACTTCCAATAAGATAAAGGAAAAGGCAGACAAGTGACATAGACCCTCTTCAACAAAGAAAAGAAAAATCAATCGACAGAGATACACAAGATAATTCTGGAGCCCTGAGCTTTGAAAGGAATTATACAGAAGTGGATTAGGCACCAACTAGTGGAAAAACCTGAACAAAAACAGTGAGTACAAAGACAGTTGGAGCTGTGGACTGTCAGCTACTCTGACGGGACCAACAGCCTGAATATTTCCAAGTGTTGTTGGGACCTGAGATATGACCTAAAGATCAACCCTGGTCACCAAGGGCTGCAGGGACAACTGCATAGGTGGCTTATGACTCAGAAGGGGAACAGCAAGGAGGGAGACAACCTGAGTTGTTGACTTTCCATTGTCCAGAGGGTGCAACCATTTTGGATATTTAAAGTGACCGAGGGCACAGTCATTTTTAATGCTTACAAGCGGTGGCCACTTTGGATATTTAAAATGACCGAGGGCACAGCCATTTGGAATCTTTACAAGTGGCAACCATTTTGGATTTTAAAGTGATAGCATTCTCATTCAGATTCCAGGGACCTAAGAACAGGCTCTGTTTGCCAAGGTTGGCGGGGACATATAGAGGCTGACAACATGAGAGGAGACAGGTGGTGAATGTATAAGTGCTGTCACTAGCGAACAGAGAAGCACAGTATCCTGCTTGCATAGATACCATACAAAGAAAACAAAAACACGGGCAAGTCACTCCAACATACAATCACCAATTAAATACAAACACGAAAATGTCACAATGCCTCGCAGACAACGGAGCATTACGGAGCACACAAAGAAGCAAGATAAAGCAGGAGAAACAAGGAACCAGGATATAGACCCAAAACACATCCCTGAGGAAGACACAGCATTGGCACTCCCTGATAAGGAATTTAAAAGAATCATATTTAGGTATATTCAACAGATTGAGAGACAGATCTAGGAAAACACAGAGAAAGCCCTAGAATAATTTCAAAAGACAATATAAGAACAAAATGACAAAATAAATGAAAAATTAGAAATGATACAAAATCTACACACAGAAATCCAGAAGATTAATACTAAATTTTCAGAAATAGGTAAGACATTGAATGGGCAAAGGAGCAGAATTGAATCAATGGAAGACAGAATTAGGGAGCTTGAAGGAAATACTTGAACACTTCTTTGAAAAGGGATAAATCAGGAAAAAGATCAAAACAAAATGAAGAAAGCCTAAGGTTAATGTGGGATATCATCAAAAGGAATGACCTATGTGTAACTGGAATTCCAGAACAGAAGAGACAAATAAAATCAGAGAAAATTGTTGAAGATTTGTTGGAAGAGAATTTTCCTGGTATGATGAAAGATGAGAATATATCCATTCAGGAAGTCCAATGAACCTCAAACAGGATAGACCCCAAAAGAAAATCAACAAGACATATTATCATCAAACTTACCAAAACCAAAGACAAAAAAAGAATCATGAGAGCAACACAGGAAAAATGAAAAGTTACCTACAAGGGGCAACCAATAAAACTAAGCTTGGATTTCTCAAAAGAAACCATGCAGGCAAGAAGACAATGGGATGGGATATATAAAACCCTGAAAGAGAAAAATTTCCAATCAAGAATTACGTACCCAGCAAAACTGTCCCTCAAATATGATGGTGAAATTAGGACATTTCCAGATAAGCAGAAATTAAGGGAAGTTGTTAAAACCAGACCACCTTACGAGAGATGCTAAAGGGAGCCCTTGGACAGAGAAGCAACAACAGCCAACAACAACTGACCATGAACACATATGATGATATAACCCACAAACCAACCCAGCTATGGAAGTATCCAAAGTAAATAAGCCTACAATATTGTAAACAGGGAACCAGAGACATCAATTGACAAATGAGGACAATTACAAACCAAAAAGAGGGAAAAAACTGTGTCATTACAGAACTTCTAGATGGTAGGGAAGGCAAGACAACTACAAGATAGAATGGACTGTTCTAAACTTGAGAAGAAAACTATAAATCATAGGGTAACCTCAAAGAAAAATGATAAGCCTTCACATCAAAAAAGAGGACCAGAATAAATATTCAGCAAATACGAAAACAACAGCAATGAAGGAAGTGATAACACTATTCATAAACAAAATGAGCTCAGCATAGAAAATTATATGGAACAAAGAAATTGACACCACAAAAAAGCACATAACAAAAATGACAGCAACAAATTCATATTTGCCGATAATTACATTACATATCTGGCAAGGGACTTATCTGTAAGACTTATAGCGGAAGAGTGGATGACCAAACTATGGTACATATACATAATGGAATGCTATGCAGCACTAAAGAATAATGCAGAGTCTGTAAAACACCGCATAATATGGATGAACTTCGAAGACATTAGTCTGAGTGAAATAAGTCAATCACAGAAGGACAAATATAGTATTAGTTCATTGTTGTAGAGGGTCAAGGAAAGGTTTATATATGGAGGGAAACTTTGTTGGTTACCAAGGGTGGGAGGGAAGGGGAGGGAACACTGAAAAAAAAAAAGAAAAGAAAAAAAGCATTGACCCATGTCCCTTTAGTTTTGTGCACTTCACTGTACATAAATTATATTTCAATAAAATGCATTTTAAAAAAAGAAAATCCATGAATCCATAACTGTACTCAAAAAGAGAAAGTTGGAAAAAATAAATCTATTATAATTTGAGAAGGCCATTAAGCAAAGCCTCATTTAAAAACTGGTAACCCATTGTATGAGCCATTACTGCAAAAAGTCCAGGAAGGGTTTGCTTAGGGAAGGGAACTTACTTTGTAGGTTACCAGGAATGGGAGGTAAATTTTTCAGACTAGTTGGGGGCCAAACACTGAGTTGAGTAAGGGGAGTGATAGTATGGAAAGAGTCTGTGACCAGCATGATAACACTGGGGAAAGGGAGGACACCGAATTGTGCACATAAGATATGGATGACAGGAGCTAATACCAGTATATGCACAATACTGCATTACCACTAACACCTAACACCTGGCTATAGATAAATGCACAGACAACCGAGAAGATCAGATGGGGGTCAGTGAACAGGAATATACCCTGGACCAATGACAGATTTAACTGAGGATAATCTTGCACAGGTACTAGCGACACAAAATAAGAACAACCATTATAGAAGCAACAGAAGATAGACTTGTAGTAATCCCTCAGAGATAGCCAAATACCTTGGGAGAGAGAACTGGGTCTGCCGACTCAGGATGATAGTACTGGGGGACACCAGGCTCAACTGGCACAACATAATACATAAAACCCTTGTTCCACAACCTACTTTGGTGAGCAGTGACTGGGGTCTTAAAAGCTTTCGAGTGGTCATCTAAGATGCAGCTAATGGTCTCCTCTTGTCTGAAGCAAAGAAGAGTGAAGAAAACCAAGGACATTTGGAAACAATCATGGGATGAACCTTCAGACCAGAACTAGATGGTTCCTGGCTACCAATGCCAACCACTTGGGAAGGGATCAAAACTGGAGATCCTGGATAAAGTGGGAGGAAAATTGTGGAGCAAAATTCAAAATTTCAATAACAACCAGAATTATTGGTCAGATGGAGTCTGGTGGGACCCCTAATACTATGGCCCTGGGATACACTTGAGGCCTGGGATAGGACTCACTCCCACTGACTGGCTCTCAGCCCAAGAGTAGTAAGACGTACATGCAGAACATCAACCCAGGGCGATGCACCCACCTACTCTATGGAGATACACCCCTTGGAGCTATCAGCCATAGGGCACCAGAGGAGTAGCATTCACATGAAGGGAAAGCCAGACAGACAGGAGTATATAACCAAGAAGGGCACAGGGATGAATAAAGAAAAAAAGGTAACTCGAGGCAAAGGACTACACATATAACCTGCCTTTCCAGCAGGAAGCGTATTTCAAGGTAGCCAAATGGCCCAAGTGGATGAGGTAAAGCTTTACTTTACAGAAGAAGGCCAACTAATAGTGTAGCAAGAATAATAGAAAATCTTCATTCTATGCTTTCTAAAGAAATTATTAACTCAACAGGCAAGAATTGTCAGTTAGGTATAAAAATCATTCAGGAGATCAGATGTTCACATAGGGCCAAAGTAGTATTGCTTTACAATGGGAAGATCAGAATGTCACCACCCTAAACCAATGATTCACCTTAGCATCACTAATGAAATATGAGGCACAACATCTCTTGTGATGGATTCTAGACAAAAATATTCAACTTGTCTCTGTCAAACCTTTAGAACTCACTTCTAATTTTCAGGAAATAAACGAAAGATGAACAAGCTACACAGCACTACAATGAAGCAATGAGACAAATTCAGGAGATAGGATATTTTGGAGTACAACTGGTCTAGTTTCTTCAAGAAAGTATCATGAAGAAAAGAAAAAGGAGGAACTATGCTAGCTTAAAGGATGCTCAAAGGACGTTGTGACCAGATGCAATTTGTGGTCGTAGAGTAAATTCTATTTTAGAATAAGCAGATGTAAATGGCATTTAGGGGAACAAAGGGGAGATTTGAATATGGCTTAGTTATTAGGTGAGATGAAAAGTACATATGTATGCATACAAAAAAACTGGGAAGACTATCACATTAATGTGTTAATGGTAATCTGAGTATAGTATGTTTACTTTTTAAATTTTCTTTATCATCTCACCTTCTTTGGTTATACTGTATGAAGGGACCAGTCCCTGGAAAAAGATATTATGTTGGGTAAAGTGGAGGGTCAGAGAAAGAGGGGAAGACCCTCAACAAGATGGATTGACACAGTGGCTACAATGAGGGGCTCAAGCATAGCAGGAATGGTGAGGACAGTGCATGACTGGGCACCGTTTCGTTCAGTTGGACATAGGGTCGTGATGAGTTGGAGCCGACTAGATGGCACCTAACAACAACAACAACAACATTTTCTTTATGTGTATATTCTAACTTTCTACAATGCACATTACTACTGTTGTAATAATGAAAAGTTGTTTTTTTTTTTTAAAGGTTACCTTTTATTTCAAAAGGTGGCTTTAACAACACCAACCATGGGGATTTCCATAAGAATTGAGTGAGCTAATAAGTGTAGGTACAGTGAGTAAGTAGCACATGAACATTCAACAAATGTTAGCAATTTTAAAATAAAACAATAACTGTTTTAGGAAAAATTTAGGAAATTCCATTATTAAGAACAAAAACTATAGAAGTAATTCTGAAAAGCAGAGACTGTAAAATAACTGGAACATCAACATAGGTTCACATTGGAAGAGATAGTACCAGTGATCTTCCCTGAGTAGGCAGTGTGTGCCTTTTGAATCACAACACTTCTTAGAGCCATAGGCTTTCATTTGTAACCTATGTGGTTAATTTTTAAACAAGTAGGAAGGCTTTGCATTTTAAAAGATTTATATCCTGAATATTTCACTAGTCCAAAAATGGAGTCCTGTGTTCAAAAATAAGTGTTCAGAAACAGAGTCATGGTCAGAGTCTAACAGGCTTTGGTTGCCTTTGGTGACCATCCTGTGGGCAGGGACACAGTATTAGGTTCTGAAAGCATACACATTGATTTAGAGGGCAAATGCCTTTTTTGAAGACCGGAGGAAGAACTTTTCATCCTCTATGTTTGTTGACTCTTCCAGTTCCAAGGTCCTCGTAACATGAGAGGTACCTTCCTGGGCAATGACTCTGCTGACTTTTCTTACTAACAAGAGCTGTAAGTTAAGCACATCAGCTGCACTGCTAACTCTGGAGATACAGTAACACTTTAGTACCATCAACTGAATCAGTCCCGAGCAAATTCATAAGAGGCAAAGGCTGAGTTTCACTCACCAGTACTAAACAAAGTTAACCTGGTAAGCTGATGGAAATACCACATGCTCAAGGGGAACCAACCCTCCTCGGCAGAAGGGTAGGTGGAGGGGGCAGGTGATAATAATGGCAGAACGGATCAAAAGGGCTTTGACTTCCAAGGACTGCGAGAAGTGTAAATCACAGCAATCTGACACCTGGTTTTAAAAATGTCTATTTAAATTGTTTTCATTTGGAAGGCCTAAATCTTCTTTATTTTCATATTAATCAGAAATAATTTACAATTTCTCTTAGCTATTTACCTGCTAAGGTAAAACTTCAACAGGTGTCACAAAACAGCAAACTGTAATGGGGGACTTGCCTCTGCTTATAAGAAGACCACAGCCAAGTAGAAATAGAATCAGAGACAAGGACTCCAGAGAGAAGGTTCAGAAAAACAATGTGCCTAAACTAATCAGCACAAGAAAGTGATTCACAGCTTTGCAATCAGAAAAAAATGGTAACTTCCCTTCTGAAGATTTGTAGCTGTTTTAAATCTGCATCTCAGAGTCAGTACATTTCCTCCGAGATGCCTAGACACTGGTGTCAATAGGACAGATTTCCACTGAACGTGCAGTTCAATAAATAGAAAGGAATTCAGCTTCTTGTTTAACAGCAAAGTGCAATTTAATCTTCTATCTATAGAAGTGGGAAGCTGAAAGCTATTCCTGGAGCCCCAAGAAGTGAACTGGAGAGCTAGAGTGACAAGCCCATAACCAGAGAGTTGATTCCAAGTAAACTGCTTCACACGGTTTTCTTGGCTGTAACCTTTGCAGAAACAGACTTCCAGGCCTTTCTTCCACAGTGCCAATGTTCGGGTTTGAAATGCCAACCTTTAGGTGAGCAGTCTGGAGCAAACCATCTGCACTGCCCAGAGTAACTTATGCTCTGCTGAACTGCAGGTCAGTTTCTGCCTTTACCTGCCTTTGTCTGCACATCCCTCACCTGAAGCACTGTGGACATTCAACTTCTCCCCACCCCTCCGCCTCACTTACCATCTGCTAAAGAGAAGTGCCTGAACTTGGCAATTGTCTCACCTTTAAATTTTTGCTTACATAGGAATTTCATAGTGTGGGGGTCTCAACACATTGGATCTGGGAGGTTCCCTGATATTATAATTTACTGCTGAAGTGCAGAATGATGAGGAGTTTCTAAATACACGAGAAAGAACTTTCAGATCAATTTTATTCCACATTGAGCCAAAAGGATTCTCTTTTTGGGAAAGATTTTTAAATGTCAGTTCCCACTGGGAGCCAGAAAAAACCACCACCACCACTAAAAACTACTCTGTCCAGCTGAGCTTATGTAACTTTAGGAATTCATCAGCACTGACAGAAAAGCTGACAAAACACCAGGCACATTTGGCTTAATGGCAACATGTATGGAATTTTTATAACAAGAACCAGAATGATGCACAAAAACTGAAATGGTGCAAAAGTTAATTACAAGGTAGAATTTTCAGTGAACAAAAAAATGAAACAAAATAAACAATTTATGTCTCCAATCTTCTAAGTAGGAAAAGAGGCTCAGAGAGAAGAGGGAGGGACAGGCACACAGCTGACCAACAGAAGCACCGACCCTTAGATATATTTCAATATGCTTAGCTTAGAGCCATGGCCTAGCAATAGGAAACCAGTCACAGAAACTCAGCTAAGTCCACTTGGTGGCTCTCCTGTTGTCTGTCACTAGGTTCTGTGCAACTCTGTTTAGCCAGCTCCGACTACTCCACCCAGCCTCATATTAAGTGATTCATCAAACTGCTGATGGGTTGGGTCAATTCCTGATTGCATTCAACTGCTTCATTGATGTGAGGATTGTAAATGGAGATAGACAATCAGTGACAGCTCATTCAGAAAATGCAAAGCAGCAGGAAGAGTCTTTCATTTTCATCTCTACTTGGAATTCTACATTCCTATATCCAATGTCTTTTTTGGACACAGTCATGTGGATATCTAATAGTGTTGTCAAACACTACATGGCCAAAACAAAACTCCCCATTGTTTACCCTCTCCCCAGTCCCTCTACTTCTCTACTTCTCCATTTCAGTTATCGCTGATACCACCTACCCAGCTGCTTAAGTCAAAAATCTAAGGGTTACCCCCTAGTTTCCTTAAGCCCTTCCTGCCAATCCATCACCAAGACAGGATGACCATATACCCACTACATATTCAGAATGTAACCATTTTTCTCCACTTCCACTGCTACCATCTTCTTTGTCCCCATCATCTTTGTTTCAACTATTATAATAGTCCACTGATTCCATTTTTCCATCCCTTCCCCTCTATAATCCACATAGTAGCTAGTCTTTCAAAACTATATATATCATCTGGTCTCTTTCCCACCTCTTTGCACGACGCTCAACATTCCTGCCATTTTAAGTATTTGAACATATGGAGCTGATCCTGGCACTATACACTGTTCCTTCTATCTGGAAAGTGCTTGGTCAGAAAATGACTGACAAGTTTTTGTCAGAGAGGCATCCCAGACTGCCCAATCTAAAGTTGTTAGTCACTTTGTATCACATCATCATACTTGAATTTCTTAAAGAACCCTCATCAATATATGATATTTTCCTTGTTTATTTAACCAATTGTTCTGTTCCTCACTGAAATGTTGCCCCCGTGAAAGTCACACACAGCACGCACTTAATAAATACCATTGACTAAGGGACAGTCAACCACCCAAGATACTACATTTTATACCAAGAGGGATGAGAAAGATGTTTCCAGCCTTGGTTCTAAACAACCATAGCTTGAAAGGTACATGTAACAAGAATTTGGCTTGTCATTCTAGTATACTCATGAGGGTGCTCTTGAAAGAAACATTTATCTTCACATGTTCCTACCAGTTGCATTTTCTTTTGGAAAATCACTACTGATTTGGAAAATGAGTGGTGGTGGTGATATGATGAGGATGTTGATGGTGATCAAAAACCAAACCAAACTCACTGCCACCGAGTCGGATCTGACTCATAGTGACCCCTCCTTGCATTTCCGAGGCAGTATCACTACAGAAGTAGATTGCCCAACTTTCCTTCCAAGGAGTGGCTGGTGGGTTTGAACCACCAGCCTTCTGGTTAACAGTCAAATGCCTTAGGCACTACAGCACCAGAACTCCCATTGATAGTGAAAGCTCTCCTTTAGAGATTCCCTACTGCTTATCTTCAAAATACCTGGCCAAGTAAACATTATAATCTGCATTGTTACAGATGAATTAGCAGAGGTGCAAAGGGAACAAGGCTACTCACACAGCTAGCAAGCAGCAGACCTGACACTTGAAGCTAGGCCTGAACCAATGCTCATGCTTCCCTCACTCAGCCACCCTCCAGAGAAAATGATCAACACTCATGTCAAACCCACTCATCCATGGCAGCAACAAAGAACAACTGTGAGTAACATCTTGGTTTCACAGAAAAGATTTATATCCCCAAACTATCTCTTGATGTGATAGATATGAGAGAAAATAAAACAGCAAACAGGTTATAAGTCCAGTTCACTTCATGTAAGACAGAACAGGTTTTAAGCCCAGGTTATAGCCTTAAAGAACCCAGGTTTTAGGGAAATCAAGGTATTATCTGCCCTCCCATTTTTCTAAGGAAATCAGGGAGAAAACAGGCTTGAATTATTAAGCAAAGAGCAGATATTGATCCAGTAATTGTGAAGATGTTTAGTTAATCAACTTACAATCTTAGTTTTCTCTTTTCCTCTGCACCCCATATTAAATATCCCATTTCTAAACCACTAACCTTGTGAGTTCTTCTTGGAGCTGTGCATGGTCAGGTGGAAAGAATTTCACCACAAACTTAACAACAACATGCTTTGGCCCTAAAGAAGAAAAAAAGCAGTAAATCATTTATTGATTTGTGTTTCAAATGCTGTTAAAGAAAAACACCTGACAGTGTCTAACTCAGAAACCAAATCCACTGCCATTGAGTTGATTCCAACTCATAGTGACCCTTTAGGACAGAGTAGAACTGCCCCATAGGGTTCCCAAGCCTGTAAATATGGAAGCAAATTGCCTCCATCTTTCTCCCATGGAGCAGTTAGTGGGTTCAAACAACCAAACTTTTGGTCAGAAACTGAATGCTTTAACCACAATGTCACCAAGAGCACCTTTGACAGGAAATATTATATACCAAATAATGAATCTTATTCCCAGCTCCCAAGAGCATATCTGCCAGCTCCCAAGTCATTGAGCAATTGGCCAAGATTAATAACTCACACTTTTAAATTGTGGGAAAATCCCTTTTTTTTTTTTTTTTTTTTTAAATTACTTTGACAAGGGTATAACATTGAGTTATTGAACCTTTTCTTCTTGAGCTTTAAATTGGACCTTGGTTTTGAAAAACATTTGTCTTAAAAAATTGATCAAGTTAGCAACTTTTATCCAAATAAGCTTTAAATAATCTAAGAATGAGATAATAAAATATATATCAGTTGGTGTAATTTATTTACATGATATAAAAATATAACTAGCTTCAAGATCCATGGCTAATGTGTTCATCAAAAATGTATCTAACACCTCTGTGTCAGATGATTCCTTACGCTCTGGAAATAAAACAGAAATAAGACATGGCCTTCTCTTTGTCATAGTCAGCCAAAGCCTTTCATAAGTGTTTCATAAACTATCCAGTCACAAGTTAAGATAAAATCAGGAAGCAGATTGGGGGTGGAGGAGAAACTTCAAACAAGATGAATTACTTTTCCATTCTGAACGAAACCAGAACATCAAATGATAATAATAATAATAATAGTAAAACCAAACCTACTGCCATCAAGTTGATTCTGACTCATAGCGGCCGCCATTGGGTTGCCAAGGCTGTAAATCTTTATGGAAGTAGTTTGCCTCATCTTCCTCCTGTGGAGCAGCAGGTGGGTTTGAACCACCAACCTTATGGTTAGCAGCCAAATGCCTTACCCACTATGCCACCAGAGCTCCTTGAACATCAAGTAGATTATAAAATAAGAATAATAATTTCTATTGTGAAATCAAATAGAAAAAAAGATAATTACAAAATTAAAACTGGGTCAGCCTCTTTTATCATCATGGCAAGCCGTAACATAATAAGTAGTCTTACAGGCCCATTTGGAATAAGAGCAATGCATTCATATTCCAGGGACAGATCACCCAGTTATCAAGGTAAGCATGGCATTATTTGTGCTTACTTACTAATTGTGGTCAACAATTTCACATGAGTTTTGTAGGTCATGTGAAACTGTTCACTAAAGATTAATAAGTAAACCCAAGTAATCTTGTGCTTACGTTGCCAGCTAAGTATTCCATCCTTGTCAGGCAACGTAAATTTACAAAGATGCTTTGATTCTGCAGGAAGCTGCTGTGGGGTTGGGAGAGAGACAGATGCTGTACCGAGAAGCAGAATCTTTGATATGGTGAAAAAATGTGAAATTGTTCACTATAGATTAGTGCTTAACCTTGCTTATTGGATAACCCGCACCTGTCACATTCTATGAAATATAAGGTACTATAATGAAGTCCGAGGAGCCCTGGTAGCACAACGGTTAGGCACTTGGCTGGTAATTGAGAGGTTAGTGGTTCAAACCTACCCAGTGGCTCTGCTAGACAAAGACCTAGCAATCTACTTCCATAAAGATTACAGCCTAGAAAACCCTACGGGGCAGTTCTACTCAGTCCTATGGGGTAGCTATGAGTCCGAATCGACTCAATGGCACCTAACAACAACAACAACATCATGAAGTCTAATTTTATGAGAAATATGATAAAAGCAAAAAGTTTTTTTGTTCTATTTTTCACTATCACAAAAATATTTTGTGCCTCTGGCATAACACATTCAAATTTAGAAAAAGGCAAAATAAGAGCTATTACAAGGTGAAATGTCGACAGCATATACAAAAATAGGAAAAAACAACAACAACAACAAAAAAACAAGACATGGACATACTGAAGCCAGGAGAATCTGAGCTTCTTTTCCCCAATTATTCTAAACATTAACAGAAACCCTAGAATGCCAATCCTGGAGCACAAAATAACAGGAGAAAAATGACTAAACTAGAAGGGCTTCACTATTTCCTTTCAGTAATCTTCAGGCATTGAATTTTAATGAGGCTACTCAGAGCCTCAGAAAACCTGAAGCAAGGAAGACGCTCACACTAAACACAAAATGACAGCTTTGTTACACAGGTCTAGTCAAAGCACATGGAAGAGATGGAAAAGATAACAACCTGTCTGATTCTGACCTGGCCAACAATAGACACTGTCTTTGGGGTCTGCACTGGGTAACACAATAAGAGTATCTTTTCACTGCTAATGTGTCCTATCATGGATCATCCCAGGGACAAATGCAATCCTTCATGCCTTGGGGCTACCTCTCCCCATTAGGCCTAGGGGCTTCTCTCAGCAGTGTATCCTTACACATTTAGTCACCTGCCAGCCACCTTGAGGACACCCAGTAAATTTTGAAGAAATGATTTTTTTTTTCCATTTTTCAGCATCAAGAATTAATTAAATTATAGAAGATGAACATCAATTTCAATTGCATAAAGGCCATACAAACACTACATTGTATGTTTATTACATTCATATAAATTGCTTTAAGTGCCCCAGTGGGGTTTGTTAAACAGACATAAAATCTATCCCACAAGCTATTTGAATTCCATGCTCATCAAGACCCTGAGGCGTGTACAACTGTTCACAGCTCAGCTGCTGACTGAAAGGTTAGAGGTTCAAATTCACTAGCGGTGCCTCAGAAGACAGGCCTACTGATCTACTTCTTAAATACCAGCCACTAAAAACCTTAGGGAGCACAGTTCTATCTGGACACACAGGGAACAGTCCTAAGTTGGAATTGAGTTGATGGCAGCTGGTTACTCCACTCCTACCAACAAAACAAAACAAAACAAAACAAAAAAACAGTTGCTGTTGAGTCTGTTCTGACTCATGGCAAGCCCACATGTGTCAGGGTAGAACTGTGCTCTGCAGAATTTTCAGTAGCTGATATTTCAGTCCATTGTTAGGCCTTTCTTCAGAGGCACCTTGCTTAACTGTATGCACCACGCAGGGACTCCACTGCTGTCCTGTTGTTTTCAGCTGCTACTGAGTAGGTTCCTGGCTCACAGGTCCCCTACGTGTTACAGAGTAGAGCTTTCCTATGGGGTTTTCATGGCTGTAACATTTACAATTGCCAATTGTTAGGCCTACCTTCCACAGTACCACTGGTTGGATTTGGCCTGCCAACCTTTCGGGTATCAGCTGACAACAAACCACTTGCATCATCTAGGCTCTTTACGCTTTTCTTAAATCCATTGCTGTTAAATCGATTCTGACTCATAGTGACCATACAGGATAGAGTAGAACTACCTCATAGGGTTTCCAAGGCTATAATCTTTATGGAAGCAGACTGCCACATCTCTCTCCTGCAGACTGGCTGGTGGGTTCAAACCTCTGACCTTCTGGTTAACAGCCAAGCACTTAACCATTGGGCCACCAGAGTTTCTTACTCCTCTCTTCCACTCCAAAACCAAACTCATTGCCGTCAAGTCAATTTTGACTCATAATAACCCTATAGGACAGAGTAGAACTGCTCAAGACTATAATCTTTTTGGAAGCAAACTCACCTCTTTCTCCTGCGGCACAGCTAGTAGATTCGAACCTCTGACCTTTCAGTTAGCAATTGAGTACTTAATTACTGCACTACCAGAACTACTGTCTCAGATCCTCCTTAATCTTTTCTCTTGTGTAGGGCCTAAGGCATTTGACTGTTAACCAGAAAGCTGGCGGTTCAAACCCACCAGCCACTCCTCGGAAGGAAGGTGGGACAATCTACTTCCGCAGTGATACCACCTCAGAAATCCAGGGAGGGGTCGCTATGAGTCGGGTCTGACTCGACGCACATCACAACACACAATCTAGGTGCACATTACAATGTCTTCAAAGTTCTGCTTGCCATCAAGAGGAACACAGACACACACACACACAATTTTGGGTACCTTATTTTTCCAAACAACACAGGCTTTGAAGATGCAGGACAGAAAAACTGCAAGGGGTTTTATGAATGAATGGCTCTACCTCTCCCTTTCAAAAATGATTGTAAGATACACCAGCATAGCCATGACAAGCCAAATTATTCTGGGGCTTAATAACATGTTTTAGTTGTTAATCAAAATGGTATTTGATTTTCCAAGTGAGGTTTTGATTATCAAATTGTTATATATTACAAGTGCAGAAGACACATTTTAATAGTTCATGGATTAGTGATGATGAAAAACAATCAAAGAGTAAAAAAAAAAAAAAAGAATCTGTATCCTTAGCACTGCAGAGTGGCTGGTGGGTTCAAACCTCTGATCTTTTGGTTAACAGCCAAGCATTTAACCATTGGGCCACCAGAGTTTCTCAGAGCAAAGGATGTCTAAACAGTGAAAACATTTGGTTTTATATTAAATATTACTGTTAAACATTATATATACTTACTTCTAATCTGTTTCACAATAGGTTTTAAGAGATCCAACCACACCTAAAAGGAAAAAAAAAAAAAGGAAAAATTGAGAAGTAAGTTCCTTTTCTTTTTTAATAAAGAATGAAGAGTTTCCTTTGAACAAAATACATGATTTTTAGTGCATGGACTATTTTCACTGAATGATGCCATTCATTTTTTTATTCTCTGTTTCGTAGTTTTGTAATAGATAATTTTGTTTGCTGCAGAACTCAGTTCCAAACAGGTGAGATATTATTGTATTACATGTATAAGACCTGCAATAGAAAGGCTATAGCATAGCATTTTCACCACCACAGACCTTGATTAAATAATTAGTACAACTTGGAACCATTGTTAGGGATCTGGCAATACGAAAGTACCACTCCGAGAAAAGGTGTCGTTAGATGAATCTGTTGGTCGTACTAGTTGTCAGACTGATAAGACGGTGCTGTTATTTTGTCTTGGCCAGTAATTTCTATCTCTTCTCAGATATTAAGTATCAGCTGTCAGAAAGAAGAGCTTATCAAAATATGAATGATTTTTGCAGTTTTGAAAGAGATTCATTTGTTCTTCTTGAAATTCCACATTTCAAAATAATTCTGACTGTGAAAAACAAAATAATCTATTGCCCTTTCTGTATCTTAATTTTAAAGGGAGCTTCATAAAGCATGGACAACAGAATCAGTGACTGAATTCAGCAATTCACTTGGTAAAATATCATTTTTCTATATTGAGGAATCAGAGAGTAAGCTTATTTTCAAAAACGGTTGGAGAATACTCTGGGCAAGTAAGAGAATTATAAAGAAGGACCATTTCCTTCTTTTTAAAAAAATTTTTACCGTGATTTGGGTAAAATTTTACAAAGTAGATTCCTTTTATATTCAACAGTTCATACACATTTTGTTTTGTGACACTGGTTACGTTCCCGCACAGTGTAACGGCTCACTTCTCACTTCTTCCCTGTGGTTACCCCTTCCCTGTGTCCTTCTTGCCTATGCATTCCTGCCTCCCTACGTTTCTCCCTGTGCAAATGTTGCCCCTCTAATCTGTTCTAAGAAATGCATTTCCCTGGTGTATGTGGTCTCTTAGTCTTGTCTATTGTTTGGCTAAGACTTAAACCATAGGAGTGAGTTCAATTACAGGCCTAAAGGGTGACTTGGGCCATAGTCTCAGGAGCCTCCATTAGACCACTATTCTGGTTACCTAGCACCACTCTGACAAGAATATACCACAAATGGGATGGCCTTAACAAACAGGAGTTTATTCTTACAATTTGGAGGCTTTAAGTACAAGTTCAAAGTGCCAGACTCTAGGGGCTGCGTGAAAGCCCCTCAACCTTGGGGTCCAGCTCTGCCTCCTGTTCCTGGCCCACTGGAGCTAGAGGCGTTTCTTCACTCAAATAGCTGCTGGCTGCTGAGGCTGAGAAGCCCCAAGGTTGACAAGTTAAAAGGCACAGTTCCCATGTTACCAATCCACACGGAAGGCCATTAACTTAAGTCCACTGTAAGTCCCAAGGTCGGCAAAGCATAGCAGGCTGCTGAGCAACGACACAGCTACATGCAGGGTCCAAGCGTGCCAAAGGCTAGAGACCATTCTCAAAGCTTCTCCTTATATACAGGAAGCAGACCACATACCCAAAGGCAGCTACACAGCTGCTCCCAGTAGATTCCACCATGGAGTTGATGACCAGTCTCATCACGGGGAATACTACATCCAGCTGCCCAGCCACTCAACCAGGCCCAGCCAAGTTGACATACAAATATAACCATCACAACCAGTAAGGCCAGTCTGTTTTTTGTTTTTTTTCTTTTTATGATTTTGAGTTTTGTTCCACATTTTTCTCCAACTTTATCCAGGATCTCCAATTTTAATCCCTTTCTGAGTAGCTGGCATTGGTAGCCAGGCACTATCTAGTTCTGGTCTCATGGCCCATGAGTCCTGTGGACTGTTCCATGTGTCTTTGATTTTCTTCACTCTTCTTGTTTGGGACAAGGAGACCAATAGTTGCCTCTTAGATGGCACCTCGTAAGTTTTTAAGACTCCAGTTACTAATCACCAAAGATGAAGAACAATAATTTTGTATACCATATTGTGCCAATTGAGCTTGCTGTCTTCAGTCACCAAGGTTCAGCTGGTAGGCCCAGTGACTCATTCCCTTCAAGGTGCTTTTTTGTGGCTAAGAAGTTATCCTAACTTTGTCTCTTGTTATGTTTAAATTGCACATGGACATTTTTATAGCACATAACAAATACATACGTAGGAATATTGTGCGCCAAACCTCTGTATGGTCGTGGGTATATTCCCATTCACTTATCCATACCTGATCTTCTTGCCTGTCAACCTATGTATCCACCCATAGATTAGTGTTTGCTAACACTGAATGCAGTACTGTGTATGCAACAGTATTTGTCTTTATTATCTATCTCTCTTTTGTACCTCTCCATGCCTTCCTTTTCCTTAATGATACTGTGCTAGTCACATGCTTTTGGTAATATTGCTTTGCCCTTCACTCATGTAATAGACGGATAATTAAGACAGGTTTGATATCGGTGAAGAGACATAAGTTCTTAGTGAAAGACTATTTTGAGACTTTATTTGAATGTTTAAAATCAAAATATTTTTGAAAAATTTTAGGCCATCTGTTTCTTTTTCTCTCTGGGATGTCATATATTACCACTGTCTACAACTTTTATGGAACTGACCCTTGTTTGCTAATACTCTCCCTGAACATAGGGGCACATTGGTTAAGTGCCTGGCTGTTAAATGAGAGGTCAGCGGTTTGAACCCATCATCCATTCCACAGGAGAAAGATATGGCAGTCTGCTCCCATAAAGATTACAGCCCTGGAAATTCTCTGGGCAGTTCTACTCTGTCCTATAGGGTTAATATGAGTCAGAACTGATTTGATGGCTATGGGTTTGGTTTTTTGGTTTTATCTCTGAGCCTGAAAATGTCAATCTCTCCTAAAAACAAAACAAAATAAAAAGCTCCAAACCTGTTGCTGCTGGCTGAGTCTAACCTGACTCGTAGCAACCCTGGGGGTTTCAGAGTAAAACTGCATGCCGTAGGGCTCTCAATGGCAGTGATCTTATAGAAGCAGATGGCCAGGCCTTCCTACTGAGGTGCTTCTGGGTGGCTTTGAGCCAACAACCTTTTGGTTAATAGCCAAGTGCTTAACCATCTGTACCATCCAGGGACTCTAAAATTTCTCCTAGACTCAGGAAAATAATTTACATAGTTAACTAAGAATTCTTCTTCTCTCATTTGTACTTATATCACAGATATTTGGAAAATATCAATGAATAATCAAATACCTGACTGTAAGCTGAGTGAAATATGCATGCTCTTTTTTGAAAACAACCACGAATACATACATATAGAAGAGCACATTTTTGAGGCATATGGAAATGGAGTAACTATTGAATGAATACCACCTCTGTAGCAGGTACTACACATAAGCTATTTACCTCTCAAAACAAGGCCAGAAGGATTCCTATTACCTCAGACAGAAATCTGAGACTTCCAGAGGCTAAATAATTTGTCTGTCATCCCTTAGCTACAGAGTTAGAAAAAAAAACCACTGCCATCAAGTCAATTCTGACTCACAGCAACACCACAGGACAGAGTAGAACTGGTTCCAAGCCTCTAAATCTTTTAATTGTTTTAAAAATCTTTATTATGATTTGGGTGAAAGCTTAAAGAGCAAATTCATTTTCCATACAGCAGTTCATTTACATTTTGTTTCATGATGTTGACGGCAGTCCCCACAATTTGACAGCTCTCTTCCCACTTCCTCCCTTCTTCCCTGTGTCCTTCCTTCCCATGTATTCCTGCCCCTGAGCTATCCCCTGTGCAAGTACTGCACACTGCCCTTCTGCTCTCCCACGACTGATCACTCTAAGGAGTATATCTATCTGATGTAAATGTTCACCCTATATGCCTGTCTATTGTTCGGCTGGAAGCCACAGGAATGAGTTCAATTCCAGGCCTGAAGGCTAACTAAGGCAGCAAATCTTCAAGGAAGCAGACTACCTCATCTTCTTCCCATGGAGCAGTTGGTGGGCTCCAACCATGACTTTCGGTTAGCAGCCGGGTGCTTTACCCACTGTGTTACCAGAGCTCCTGAGACTAGAGCAGCTATCCTGAAATCAGGTCTGTCCAACTGCAAAGCCCACACTCTTTTTACACTCATGCCCCTTATCATGTAGTTTGAGTGGCACAATTTCAAATAAAAGAGAAACCAGCTGTCCTTATTAACAGAAAGCAAGTTAACCATTCCATCCCCATTTTGGGAGTCCCCTGGGTAGTGTGAACAGTTAAGCACTTGACTGCTAGCCAAAAGGCTGGGGGTGTAAACCCATCCCCAGGCACCTCACAAGGCAGTGCTGGTGATCTGCTCCTGAGAGTGCACACCCTTGAAGACCCTGCGGAGCAGCTCTCATCTGCATGCATGGGGCTGCTGTGAGTGAGACCGAGTCAGCAACTGACAAAAACAAATGATCCCATTTGATATTTTCTTTTCCCTGAACTACCTTGATTTTGAACTTGTGAACATTTGAAAAGGGTTCCACTGAAACTCCTACTTGTCAATATGACAAAGTAAGATCAATTGGTATGCTGAATATAAAAGGGTTTTATGAATAAATATGAAAAAGAGAATCACCCCTATAGAAAACCACACAAAGAACACAAAAGGTAATTCATGAAAAAAAAAAGCCGTTGGCTAACATGACAGTGTTCTTAGATACAGAAGAAACTTGAACTAGACATGCAAATTAACACAATGAAATCTAATTTTCACCCACTGAATTTGCCTCTAAATACGACTGTATTTTATAATGCCTGAAGCTGGTAAGGGTGGTGAGAAATGGGCACTGTGTTACTCTACTGGTGGATGCATGAATCAATACAACTTTTTTGGAGACTGACTAGGGAATAATCATCAAAATGATAAAAATATTCTTGTACATACTCTTCGATCCAGTAATTACACTTTTGTAAATTATGGATTTACGTACAGAGGTTTATATATACAAGGAATATGTGTGTGTGGGTGTATGTGTGTATGAAAAAGTTTACAATAACCTAAATAACAATAGGAAATGTTTAAATAAAGTAGTATTAATCTAATATGGTAGAATAGCATGCAGGCATTAAAAATGATGTTCTTGATGAATATTTAACAGTATAGGAAAATGTATTTGAGAGGCTGGAAAATGGGGGTGTTCTTCTTTTTATCTATTTTCTACATTATCCAAATTACCTTTAAGTAGCACTCCCAATTCTCATAATAAGAAATCTAAAATTTAAAATTCCTACTTACGCAAGTATGCATTACCATTTTCAAATAAGTAAGATTTCATAATAAAATTCTCATTCCTATATTCCCCATTTCCTACAACTCTTCTATAAGAGAAAAAATAATAGCCTTAGTTGACTTAAGATCATTTCCAGTTATGCTCCTAGCGTCAACCTTAAAAGGAGAAAGGATAATCATTGCTAGCAGCAATGATTACTTTCCCCTCAATAATCCTCAAAGACAAATAAAGGGGCAAGAGCATCTCCATTTGATAGATGTGAAAAGTGAGATGCAGAAAATAGCTGTCAAAGGTTGGAAGTCAAACCCAGTTGTTCAAGTTCATTTATTTATTCAATAAACATTACCAGAGCCCTACTGTGTGAGGTACCATGCTAGGCTCTGGGAACACAATGATGAGAATAACAATGTTATTCTTCATGGAGCTTACAGTTAATCAGAGACAACAGACAGACCAAAAATTTGTTCTAACAAAAGTTAACAAATAGCTGAAACAAAAGAAACAAACCAGAGTTCCGGAGTGCTCCAAGTGTCTGGAACAAAGAGGGGGGCCGGGAAGGTGGTAGGGTGGACATAGAAGGGAAAATATCCTGAAAATAATGACATTATGCTAAGATATAATGGAGAAGAGAGGTGAGAAGAACATATTAAGGCACAGTAAAAACACTCGTCCAGATGCCTAAGGTGAAAAAAGGCCAATGTGGCTGCAGAGCAAGGCTGGTGGGTAATGAAGTGGCCGTCCCCATCAAGGTCATGTTAAGACACTTTGTCCATACTCTAAGAGCAAGGGAGAGGATTTTAAGCAAAGGACCAACGTGACGAGATTTACATTTTACCAGGATTATTCTGGCAGTGTAAGAATAGACTAGAGGGGGCCAGAATGGATACAGATTAATCTATTACAATTGTCCAGGCAAGAGAAGATGGTGTTTTGGACAAAGAGGGCAAATGTGGATAGATTCAAGAAATACTTAAGAGATTAAAGAAAAAAAAAAGGGATTTACTGATGGGCTGGACACGGAGGCTGAGGGAGGGAACAATGGACAAAATGGCATTGTGATTTCTGCCACAGACATGTGGACAGATAGTGATGCCATTCACTGTGGCAGGGAGCACTAGAAAAGGACCAGGACTGAGAAGCTCTAGCCATGTTGATCTTGAGGTGTGTTTTGGTTATCTTGTGCTGCTCTAATAGAAAATAGCACAAATGAGTGGCTTTAACAAACAGAGATTTATTCTCTTACAGTTTTGGAGGCTAGAAGTCTGAGTTCAAAGTGCTAAGCTCCAGGGGCTGGGTGAAAGTCCCCTGGCCTTGGGCTTTAACTCTTCCTTTTGCGCCCAGCCACTGGAACTAGAGGCTTTTCTTCACTCAGGCAGCTACTGGCTGCTGAGGGTAACAAGCCCAAGGTTGACAAACAAAATGGCATAGTCCCCCTATTACGACACGACATGGCAGACCACTACTTCAAGTCCAGAGACAGTCCCAAGATAAGCAGCAAACATGGCAGGCTGCTAAATGAAGACTCAGCTACATGCAGGGCACAAGCATGCCAAAAAGCTGCAGACTATTCCCAAAGCTTCTCCTTATATACTGGAAGCAGATGAAATCCCTACAGCAGATATTTAACTACTTGTGGCAGATTCCATCATGGAGTTGATCGCCAGTCTCATCATGGGGAATAACTACCACCAGCTTCCCAGCCACTCAACCAGGCCCAGCCAAGTTGACACATAACCTTAACTACCAAAACGTGCATATGGATCACCACTGTCTGTGAGTTTGTCATACAGTGGTGGCTTGCATGCTGCTATGATGCTGTAAGCTATGCCACCTGTATTTCAAATACCAACAGGGTCACTCATGGTGGATTTCAGCAGAGCTTCCAGACTAGGAAAGATCAGAAAGAAAGGACTGGCAATCTACTTACAAAAAGTAGCCCAAAACTCTATGGATGCCAACAGTATACTGCCCAATATTGTTCTAGAAGATGAGTATTCTGGTTACCTAGTGCTGCTCTGACAAGAATATACCACAAATGGGATGGCCTTAACAAACAGGAGTTTATTCTTACAATTTGGAGGCTTTAAGTCCAAGTTCAAAGTGCCAGGCTCTAGGGGCTGGGTGAAAGCCCCTCAGCCTTGGGCTTCAGCTCTACCTCCAGCTCCCGGCCCACTGAAGCTAGAGGCGTCTCTTCACTCAGACAGCTGCTGGCTGCTGAGGCTGCCAAACCCAAGGTTGACAAGTAACAAGGCACAGTCCCAATATTACCAAATTACACAGCAGGCCATTAATTCAAGTCCATTGTAAGTCCCAAGGTCGGCAGAGCATGGCAGGCTGCTAACCAACGACATGGCTACATGCAGGGTTCAGAGTGCCATAGGGTAGATACCATTCTCAAAGCTGCTTCTTATATACAGGAAGCAGACCATATACCTAAAGCAGCAACTCAGCTGCTTGCAGTAGATCCCACGATGGAGATGATTTCCAGTCTCATCATGGGGGAATAACTACCACCAACTGCCCAGCCACTCAACTAGGCCCAGCCAAGTTGACACACAAACATAACCATCACAATGAGAAAATAAACCAATAATCATGAAGACAGTGCAGGACTGGGCAGTGTTTCATTCTGCTGTACATGGGGTGGCCACATGTCAGAGCCAACTTGACAACAATTAACAATAACACTAAATAACTGGATCACTAAGGAGGGGATGAGTGGGAAATGAGCAAGTCAGACACATTTGTCTGCAGCTCAAAGGAGAAGTTGGGCTGGACATCTCATTTTAGTGGTCACCACCACCCTAACTAAATCCATGGGGCAGGGAGACAAGAGGTAGATTTGATGGCTTGGGTACAGTACAGAGAATGGAAATACGTGAGTATTGATAAACTCCTTCACCATATAACAGCCAGGTGGAAGAAGATGAGGAGAAAAGGAGATAAGTGGATAAGGAAAGAATGTATCATGGAAATCATAGGAAGACAGTGACTCCAGAGAAAAGAAATATTAACAGCAGTTGAAAGGTTAAGTAAGTTGAGAACTAGAATATCTGCTGATCACCTGATGCAGTGATGGGTCTGAAACTCTGATGGGTGATGAAGGGGCAAGAAGGATAAATGAGTTTTTCAAGAAGCTTGGCTGTGAAGGAGAGACAAGAGACAGAATGGAGGAAAGGGTGGGTAAGAGATCATGTAAGGAGATTGTTCACTCGACTGTTCTTAATAGGAAGGACCTGGGTGCAATTAAAAAGGAGAGCAGTTAAAAATATTAGCAAGAAGGGATAACCCATGTCACGAGATAGCTGAGAGCAATGTGAAGAGGCAAATCTAAAACAGAGGTGGAGGCATTAGCTTGAGATAGGAAGAAGATATATACTTCATTGTGTGTGTGTGTATATGTGTGTATATATATATACACACATATATACTTGATTGCATATGAGACAATCTATTGCTATGGAGTTGATTCTGACTTATGGCAACCCTGTGTATTTCAGAATAGAATTGTATTCCATAGAGTTTTCAACATGTGTAAGAGAAAGGAGAAAGGACCCCTGGTGGCACAATAGTTAAGCGCTCGGCTACAAACTAAAAGGTTAGCTTTCAAGCCCACCCAGTGGCTGTGTGGGAGAAAGGATTAGACAATCTACTTCCATAGAGATTACAGCCAAGAAAACCATATGAGACAGTTCTACTCTGTCACCAGGGCTGCTATGAGTCACAATCAGGTCTATAGCACTCATCAAAAACAGCAGCAGCAATCTTACAGAAGCGTATCACTAGGCATTTTTTCCATGAGGTCAATGAGTGAATTCAAAAGGCCAACTAGTAGCTGAGCACAAACCATCTGAGCCTAAGAAAGATAAAGATAGGATGATGGCAGATATACGTAGGTGTATATTTCTTTGTCACAAGATAAGAAAGTTCCCATTTGGCACCTTCTGTTTCTACTGTAAATGAGAGGGTTGGAGGATTGAGGCTAGTGGAGAGGTCAGAAACAGCTGTTGCCTCGCATGGGAGAGTGAGTTACCCGGAGAGTTCCGGTGGGATTCCCCAGGGTTCTGAGGATCCACTCCCGCGCCGCTATCCAGTGCTCTTTCAGTCTTTGCAGCTGTCCCAGGGGAACTATCAGTGAGATCTCTCACCACTGCCAATTCTGTCACAGAAGCTGCCGAAACTTTTGCAAACTACACAGGACAACACAAGTACATTTTGGCAATGTAGCTGCCAATTTTGCAAATTGTTTTAAAACAGCTCTACTCTGTTTTTGGCATTTCTGTGGAAAGCATCAAATATAAGCACCAATTTGAGCCAATTGCACGTGTGGTTTTATAACATGCAGGCCTGGAAACATAAGATTGGCCTGAATTAATCAGCCTGTCTGGTACAGCGCTCTAGTGACAATGCCACAAGGCACTGATCATATCACAAATGAATTAGCCTGGATGAAAGCTCATGGCCTATGAGAACCTACTCATTTATCAGTCAGATTGGTCTCTGCAGACCTGGGAGAGGAAAGTCTTGTCCATATAGGTCTTAACCATCTCTAAATAGATGAGGTGGAAACAGCAAGAGGCAAAAAAAGGTTGCAGCTTGACTAGAAGTAAAGCCTTAAAGTTTCATATAGAGAGGATTACAGGGAAGCAATTTAAACTGGTCCAGGTCATCCTAGCAAGTCATTTGTTCATTCAACTAAGACAGAACAAAAACAAGTTCCACATGAATAGAAAGGCGGCAACAACACCATAATCTTTCTTTTCCTGCCAGTGGATCTCTCGAGGGTCTCATTTGTAATTACTTATCTCCAGCCCTATCAGTAACCCTGTTGGTGCAGTGGTGAAGTGCTCAGGTGGTAACCAAAAGCTTAGCAGTCTGAACACACTAGTCACTCTGCAGGAGAAAGTCTGCTTTCATAAAGATTTACAGCCTTGGAAACACTATGGGGCAGTTCTACTCTGTCCTACAGGGTCACTGTGAGTCAGAATCAACTCAGTAGCAGTGGATTTTAGCCCCAATTCCCATTCTTTCAACCACACCACACACTCTAGTCTCCTGTAAAATCCATCCCAAAGGTCTCCAGACAACAACAACATGCTCACATTGTTAGAATGTAAAGGAGTTTGGAAATGAATGTACTTGAGAAATCTCATTCCCAGTCAAAGATAGGAAGGACACTAAGATGAACCTGCTTATTCTATCAAGGAACTTCTCCTGCTGGGAATTGAAGGCTTATCTCCCACAGTTTGATTTCAACACAGTTTTACAGCTTTACCTTCCCCCACCTCCACGCAGTTCAGTCAGGCTCCCTATTTTCCCAAACATACATGAGTCTTTGCTTCCAGGCCTCTGTTAATGTTACTTTCCCCTTTTGGAATGGAATGTGTTTTCTGTACTGAAATAGCGATGAGTGAGAAGTATTTCAATGCCAAGGTATGAAAGGCAAGACAAGATGAATAACTATTCCCAAAACAGGTTTCTTCTTTTCCTAAACATCTTTTTCCTCCTATTATAGTGGTGAGTGACATTTTAGGTGGATTTTGTAGGTAACTACAGGTTTTGGCCACCACTCGTCTGTCAGTTTGTCATACTGTGGTGGCTTGTGTATTGCTGTGAGGCTGGAGGCTATGCCACCAGTATTTCAAATACCAGCAGGGTCACCCATGGTGGACAGGTTTCAGCAGAGTTTCCAGACTAAGACAGACTCAGAAGAAAGAAAGGGCCATTCACTTCTTAAAGAACTGGCCAGTGAAAACCTTCTGAACAGCAGTGAAACACTGTCTGATACGTTACTGGAAAACTTTATGAATAGCCCTGCAATATTGTCCAATACAGTGCTGGAAGATGAGCCCCTTAAATAGGAAGGCACTCAAAAAACAACTGTGGAAGACCAGCCCCCTCAGAGTAGAGATGACCTTAATAATGTGGATGGACTAAAGCTTTTGGGACCTCCATTTGCTGATGTGGCATGACTCAAAATGAGAAGAAACAGCTGCAAACACTCATGGATAATTAGAACATGGAATGAACGAAGTATGAATCTAGGAAAATTAGAAGTTGTCAAAAATGAAATGGAATGCATAAAGATTGATATCCTAGGCATTAGTGAGCTTAGATGGACTGGTTTTGGCCATTTTGAATCAGACCACTATGTGGTCTACTATACTAAGAATGACAAATTGAAGAGGAATGATGTGGCATTCATCGTCACAATGAATGTTTCAAGATCTATCCTGAAGTACAATGCTGTCACTGATAGTATCCATACATCTATAAGGAAGATCAGTTAATATTACTATCATTCAAATTTATGCACCAACCACCAAAGCCAAAGATGAGGAAATGGAAGATTTTTACCAACTTCTGCAGTCTGAAATTGACCAAACCTGCAATCAAGATGTGTTGATTATCATTAGTGATTGGAATGCAAAAGCTGGAAACAAAGAAGAATCACTGGTAGTTGGAAAGTATGGCCTTGGTGATAGAAGGAATGCTGGTGATCACATGACAGAACTTTGCAAGACCAATGACTTGTTATTATTGTTATGTGCCATTGAGTCAGACCCAACTCATAGAAACCCCTCCTTGGCTTTCCAAGGTGATATCACTACAGAAGTAGACCACCCAACCTTCCTTCTGAGGAGTGGCTGGTGGGTTTGAACCACCAGCCTTCTGGTTAGCAGTCAAGTGCCTTAGGCACTACGCTACCAGAGCTCCTGGCCAACAACTTATTCATTGCAAATACCTTTATTTCAACAACACAAATGATAGCTATACACGTGGACTTCGCCACATGGGGTACACAGGAATCAGATTGACTACATCTGTTGAAAGAGGTGATAGAGAAGCCCAATACCTTCAGCCAAAACCAGGCCAGGAGCTGATTGTGCAACAGACCATCAACTGCTCATATGCAAGTTCAACTTGAAGTTAAAGCCAATTAAAACAACAAATCCATAAGAGCCAAAATACGACCTTGATTATATCCCTCCTGAATTAAGAGACCATCTAAAGAATAGATTTGATGCATTGAACACCAATGACCAAAAACCAGAGGAATTGTGGGATGACATCAAGAACATCATCCATGAAAAAAGCAAAAGATCATTAAAAAGACAGGAAAGGAAGACCAAATGGATGTCAGAAGAGACTCAGAAACCTACCCTTGAACAGAGAGTAGCTAAAGCAAATGCAAGAATCAACAACATATGAAAGCTGATCAGAAGATTTCAAAGAGCAGCTCAAGAAGACAAAGTCAATTATTATAATGAAATGTGCAAAGACCTGGAGTTAGAAAACCAAAAGGGAAGTACATGCTTGTCATTTCTCAAGCTGAAAGAACTGAGGAAAAAATTCAAGCCTTGAGTTACAATATTGAAAGATTCTATGGACAAAATATTGAATGATGCAGGAAACATCAAAAGAAGATGGAAGGAATACACAGAGTCACTGTACCAAAAAGAATTGGTCAGGAGGTGGCATATGATCAAGAACCAATAGTACTGAGGGAAGAAGTCAAAGCTGGACTGAAGGAACTGGCAAAGAACAAGGCTCCAAAAGTTGATGGAATACCCATTGAGATGCTTCAACAAATGGATGCTGTGCTAGAGGCACTCACTTGTTTATGCCAAGAAATTTAGAAGACAGCTACCTGGCCAACTGACTAGAAGAGATGCATATTTATACGCATTCCAAAGAAAGGTGATCTGACAGAATGTGAAAATTACTGAACAACATCAGTAGTATCACACACAAGCAAAATCTTCCTGAAATAATTAAAAAGTGGTTGGAGTAGTATATTGACAGACAACTTCCAGAAATGCAAGCTGAATTCAGAAGAGGACGTGGAACAAGGGATATCACTGCTGATGTTAGATGGACCTTGGCTGAAAGCAAAGGATACCAGAAAGATGTTTATTTGTGTTTTATTAACTATGCAAAAGCATTCATTGTGTGGATCATAACAAATCATGGATAACATTGAGAAGAATGGGAATTCCAGAACACTTAATTGTGCTCATGAGGAACCTGTACATAGAGCAGGGGACTGTTGTTTGAACAGAACAAGGGGATACTATATGGCTTAAAATCAGGAAGGCAGTGCACCAGGGTTGTATCTTTTCACCATACTTATTCAACCTGCATGCCGAGAAAATAATCCGAGAAGCTGGACTATATGAAGAAGAGTGTGTCATTAGTATTGGAGAAGACTCATTAACCACTTGCAATATGCAGATGACACAACTTTGCTTGCTGTAAGTGAGGATGACTTGAAGTATTTACTGATGAACATTAAAGACTACAGTCTGCAGTATGGATTACATCTCAACCTAAAGACCACAAAAATCCTCACAACGGAGCCAATAAGCAGCATCAAAATAAAATGGAGAAAAGACTGAAGTTGTCAAAGATTTCATATTACTTGGTTCCACAATCAACACCAATGCAAACAGCAGTCAAGACATAAGATGAAGTATTTCACTTTGCAAATCTGCTGCAAAAGACCTCTTTAAATTGCTGAAGAGCAAAGATGTCTCTTTGAAGCCTAGGGGTGCACCTAACCCAAGCCATGGTGTTTTCAAACGCCTCATACACAAGTGAGAGCTGGATGGTGAACAAGAAGACCAAAGAAGAGTTCATGGTTTTGAGTTGTGGTGTTGGCGAAGAATACTGAAAGTACCAGGGACTGCCAGAAGAAATCATAAATCTTCCTGGATGAAGTGCAACCAGCATGCTCCTTGGAAGCGAGAATGGGCAGACTTCATCTCACCTACTTTGGTCATATTGTCAGAAGGGACCATTCCCTGGAGAAGGATATCATGCTTGGTAAAGTGGAGGGTCAGCAAAAAAGGGGAAGTCCCTCAATGAGATGGACTGACACAGTGGCTGCAGTGATGGTCTCAGGTATAGCAGATATTGTGAGATTGGCACAGGACCGGGCAGTGTTTCATTCTGTTGTACATCGGGTTGCTATGAGTTGGAGCAAACTTAATGGCACCTAACAACAACAACAACAACAACAACAACAACAGAGTTTTGGGGTTTTTTTGGAAAGGCTCTTATCAAAAGAGAGTCATTACTTGTATCAGTTGGCAACAAGGAAGGGACTATTATTTATTGAGACCTACTATGTGCCTGGGGGAGTAGTGCCTAAGGCATTTGCTAATCAGAAGGCTGGCGGTTCAAGTCCACCAGCCACTCCATGGAAGGAAGATTAGGCAATCTACTTCAGTAAAGATTTACTGCTTGGAAACCCAAGGGGGGGCACTTTGAGTTGGAATTGACTCGATGACAGTCAGTTTGGATTTTTTGTATTGTGTGCCATGTATTGAGGTAGATTTGTCTATCCTTATATGATACAACAATGTTGTTACTTTATACAAGAATGAAGCCAAGCTCAGAGGGCTTATTTAAGTTGCCCAAAGTCACATAGCTGGGAGATGACATCAAGGCCATCAGACTCCAACACCATACTTTTTCTATGACATAATATGCTCTGGTAGCATAGTGCCTAAGGCACTTGACTGCTAACCAGAAAGCTGGTGGTTCAAACCCACCAGCCTTTCCCTGGAAGGAAGGTTGGACAATCTACTTCTGTAGCAATACTGCCTCGGAAACCCAAGGAGGGGTTGCTATGAGTCGGGTCCGGCTCGATGGCACATAACAACAAGAACAACAACCACAACTGAAAGGAATCAACAAAAGTTAAGCACTCCTTGTTCAAAAAATCAAAACTGCCTATAATAAAACAGTTCATCATCAGTTTTAACATAGGCAGGAATCAGGTAAAATAGTTATAGAAAATTATTCAGTGTCTATATTTATTGCAACAAATTACTCTTTCTGTAGGAGTACCTCCTGAAAGAAAGAACTTTACTTTCTAATTTTGTTTGTAATACTTTGTCTAATTTTTTTTGTCACATTAATCTTGATTATTTTATTTACATTTGGTTATATTTAAGACTGAAGTTAAGTGTAGCATTATTTAAAAAAAAAATCTATTACTTTTTAGAGGAGCCCTGGTGGTGCAGTGGCTAAGCACTCAGCTGCCAATAGAAAGGTCAGCAGTTTGAACCCACTAGTTGCTCTGTGGCATAAACATATAGCAGTCTGCTTACATAAAGATTTACAGCCTTGGAAGCCCTATGGGACAGTTCTACTCTGTCCTTTGGGGTCACCATGAGTTGGAATTGACTCCACAACAACATTGGTTTGGTTTCTTTTCTTTCTTTTTGGTTTATTACTTTTTAGAAATTTCTACTTTTGGTCAAAATAAAGTAACAGGGACCAGATTTACTCCTACTTGAAATGACAAAAAAAATGGACAAAATACATAACACAGCAGATCTGAAAACACTGGACACCAAGCAACAAGAAACAGTGATTTCTGAGACATAGGGGGACAAAAAAAAATATGATCCCTAAGACCTCCCCTGCCTCTTGCTTTTAGAGAGCTGTCAGGGTATGGTGTAGGGAGTATAAACACAGGCAGAACCTGACAAATCCCTGAGGTGAGGAGATGAAACTGAGTGTTTGGGGAAACTAATAGTTAGAATTCACAGTACACAATGCCAGATAGTAGAGACTTGCACAGAGACCGAATTTAGGAGTCTACAGTGGGTTGCCTTTGAGTAATCAGCTGAGTACTAATCAGTGCATGTGTACGAAGAAAGCACCTGATCCCAGAAGACGACCACCAGAAAGGATTAGAGGTAGGAGTGTCTGGTACTTACACAGGACTAGGAATATTGTTCCCACCAGCCAGGATGGAAAACCTCATGATTTTGGGGTCAAGGTCATTGGGCAGAATACTGAGGGGTCATACCTTAGTAGTGGGGAATAATTAGTCCCAGACAGTACACTATTCCAAGAATCCCTGGTGACACAATGTTTAAGTGCTTGGCTAAGAACCAAAAGGTTGGTGAATTGAACCCACTCACAGTGGCATCAAGGTAGTAAGACCTGGCAATCTACTTCAGTAAAAATTAGAGTCAAGAAAACCCAATGGGACAGTTCTACTCTGTCACATGGGGTTGCTGTGAGTAGAAATCAATGCAATGGCACCTAATAATAACATCATGCACTGTTCCAGTCCCACTGGAATTTTAAAAGCAAGATCCAGAGGGGCCAAATTGCTTCCAAATAACTGCATCCCAGGACAAACTCTGTAACATGTATAAGAATTTAAAAGTATTCAGCACCTAAAATGTTCAAACTCACAACATCTGGCATCTAACGAAAAATCACCAGGAGCACAAACAAGCAGGAAAATATGACCCATATTGAAACAAAAATAAATAAAAATCAGTCAATTGAAACTGATCTAGAAATGACACAGATGTATGAATTCCCAGATAAGAATTTTAAAACAGTTATCACAACATGTCCACATGTTTAATAACTTAAGTAGAAATGTGGAAGATAAGTTCAAACTAAACTTCTAAAGATGAAAACATTGTGTGAGATAAAAAGATCATTAGGTATGATTAACAGAAGATTAGACATTGCAGATAAAAAATATTAATGAACTTGAAGACCTGGCAATACAAACAATATAATATGAAACAGAAAAACTAATAGAAAATGAACACAGCATCAGTATAGGACAACTTTAAGCAGCTTTATATATGTGTAATTTGAATTCCCAAAGAAGAAGAGGTAGGAGAGGGAATATTAGAAGTCATGGTCAAAAATATTCCACATTTGATGAAAATTCTGAACCCAAAAACCCAAGAAGCTCACACAAACTCAAGCATAAGAAACATGGAACAAGAAAACAAACTTCATGGAGACCTATAATCAAATTGCTCAAAAACAATTATAAAGAGAAAACCATAAAAGCAGCCACAGGAGAAAAAGACATATTTCATTCAGAAGAACAACAGTAAGAGTGACAACAGATTTTTTTTTGGAAATAGTGTTAGCACAAATATAGTGGAACAAGACCCTTAAAGAACTGAAAGGGGGGAAAATAGATCTTAGAATTCTACATCAACCCAAAAATGTCTTTCAAAACAAAGACTTTTTCACACATATAAACGTTGAGAGAATTAATCACCAGCAGATCTGCATGATAAAAAACATTAAAGAAAGTCCTTCAAGGGGAAGGGAAATGATAACAGATAAAATCTGAATCTATGTAAAGGAATGAGGATCACCAGAAATGATATCTGCATATGCAAATATATTAGGTGCTTTTTCTTAAAATAACAATGTAGTGAGTTGTTTATGACATGTAAAAGTAAAATGTATAACAATAACAAAAGGTCAAGGAGGAAGAATGGAAGTACACTGTAATACATTTCTTTTACTATACTTGAGGTGCTATATATAATATACCTGAAGGCTGACTGTTATAAGTTAAAGATGTATTACTACAAACCTTAAAGCAACTACTAAAATTACAAATCAAGGAACTATAGCTAATAAGCCAACAAAGGAGATAATAAGGAATCATCCAAGTATTCAATTAATCAAAAGGGGGGCAGAAAATGAAAATAGGACAAATAGTAAACAAATAAGATGACAGATTTAAAACATATCAATAATTACATTAAATGTAAATGGTTTAAACTCACCAATTAAAAAGTAGAAATTATCAGCTTGGATTAAAAATAAAAAAAAGATTCAACTGTGTACTACCTATAAGAAACACACTTCAAATATAAAAACACAAATAGGTTTAAAGTCAAAGGATTGAAAAAAGACATCATGTTAATATTTATCACATACACAAAATTGGTGTGGCTACACTATACTAGAAAAAGTAGATGCCAGGGTAAAGAATATTACCATAGATAAAAGAGACAATTTCTTAATGATAAAAAAGTAAATTAATCAAGAGAACATAATTCTTAATGTTTATCTAATAACAGAACTTCAACATGAATGAAGTAAAAACTGTAAACTACAAGGAGAAATAGAAAAATGACCACAAGTAAAGTTGGAGATCTCAGTACCCTCTCTCAATGATTGATAAAATAAGTAGGTAGAAAATTAGTAATGATAAGATTTGAACAATCATCTAAACCAGCTTGACCTAATTAACTTTTAAAATAATAACAAAAAGGAAGAACATGCTATTCAACAATAGCAGAATAAACATTCCTTTCAAGTATACATTAAACATTTGCCAAGACAGATCATATCTCCTAGGTCACAAAACAAACACCAATAAGTTCCTTAAAAGGCTTTCTGTCATACAAAATACATTCTCTAAACACAATGAAATTAAATTAGAAATCGATAACACAATGATCTATGGAAAATCTGCAAATATTTCAAAACTAAGTAACATATTTCTAAATAAACCAGGGGTCAAAGAAGAAATCAAAAGGAAAATTAGTTAAGTATTTAATGAAACACAACAAATCAAAATGTGTGAGATGCCACACAAAAATATTAAATTTTAAATAACCTTCTCTTGGTCTAAAATTCATAGTATGCCCTGTAGAAATTTAGAAAATTCAGATAAGCAAAACCAAAAGAAAAAATGCATTCCAACATCTAGAGATCACTGTTAACATCTTAGTAAGGTGGCTCTCAAGGTTAAGTATGCATCAAAATCAATCTAAAGCCTTGTTAGAACACATATTGTTGCCCCTCCATCACTTCTAATTAGTAGGTTTGCAACAGCAAAGTAGAATGTGCATTTCTATCCAGTTCCCAGGTGTTGGTAATTCCACAGGCCCAGGGATCATACTTTAAGAACCACTGCCTTGATGTATATCCTTCCAAATCTTTTTGTAGACATGATGTGCATGGGTATGTTGTTAGGTGCTGTCAAGTTGTCGTCAACTCACAGCGACCTTATGTACAGCAGAAAGAAGCACTGCCCGGTCTGTGTGTTGGTATAAATATACATATACTTTTGTAAAACCAAAATAAGATATTGTTTTTAATCATTTTTTTTCCAGCCAATGATTTCTATCTTTCTATTTTATAAAATTTCCCATCATCAAATGTTGTTGTTGTTAGATGTCACTGAGTCTGTTCCAACTCATAGTGACTCTACTATGTACAAGAGGATGAAACACTGACTGATCTTGTGCCAACCTCACAATCATTGCTATGTCTAGCCCATTGTTGCAGCCACTGTGTCAATCCATGTGTTGAGGGTTTTCCTGTTTTCCTCTGACCCTATACTTTACCAAGCATGATGTTCCTCTCCAGGAACTGGTTCTTCCTGATAACATGTCCAAAGTATGTGTGACGAAGTCCCACCATCCTTGCTTACAAGGAGCATTCTGGCTGTACTTCTTTGAAGGCAAATTTGTTCATTCTTCCTGCAGTCCATGGTATATTCAGTAATCTTCACCGACACCAGAATTAAAAGGCATCAATTCCTCCCTGGTCTTCCTTATTCATTTTCCAGCTTTCACATACATATGATGCAACTGAAAATATCATGGCTTGGGTCAGGTGCACTGTAGCTCTCAAAGTGACATCTTGGCCTTTTAACACTTTATAGAGGTTTTTTTGGCAGTACATTTGCCCAATGCAATACATCATTTGATTTCTCAACTGCTGCTGCCATGGCTGTTGATTGTGGATCCAAGTAAAAATGAAATCCTGCCAACTTCAATCTTTTCTCCATTTATCATGATGTTGCTTATTGGTCCAGTTGTGAGGATTTTTGTTTTCTTTATGTTGAGGTGTAATTCATATTGAAAGCTGTAGTTATCAAATACTGGATCATATTCAAATTCCTCCCCAGTTGCCCTTACTGTTAGTCGGTTGAAATTGATACCCAATCCATCACCATGCTTCATATCTACTTGTGATCACTAAATCTCTCTTAATTTAGCATAATCCCATTGTTTTAGTGACACTGATCTGTTGAAGAAGGTGTGAATAAAATTTAATCTGAAAATTGTTGGATCGGTTTTCATTTTTTACAAGGAAAGCTTTAAATAAAAAAAAGAATTAGATCTGTAAACCATATTGTAAAACCAAATGTAGTACAGCCTATCTCCATATATTTGTGTATTGAATTCATTAAATAGTATTTGATATTCCAGATATAAAGAAAGGAAAGTTTTGGAATGAAACCAAGACTTAATATTATAATGTAACAGTTGGAATTTCTGGGATCCTATGCCTGGAGGGAAACTTCAACCTTTGGGGACTTCTAAGAACCTTTTAAAAACTTTTAAGAACTTCTAAGAACCTTTTAAGAAGGCTCAGCAATAAACCTCAAGCTTGGTACTTTTAGAACACCAACTACTGTTTTAAATATCTTTAAATCATTAGTTTAATTTGCATTTGCTTTGAAAAATTTATTTCAAAGGATCTCACTTGAATATTCTGGTTACTTAATTAGATTTTCCCCCTTAAACTATAATTTGGTTCTTCCGTTTTATTATCCTCAATGTCCTTTTTAAACCTTTTATTTTAAAATAAAACACAGATGCTGTAAACTACAAAAAAAATGCATAGCTTAATGAAATATTAAATGGCAAACATCCTTGTAACCATCACCCAAGTGAAGAAATAGAATTCTTCTGGCCACATCATCTCAAATCCAATCCCCTTCCTCCCTCTAAAACTAACTACTATCCAAACTTTTACAGTCAGGCACACCTTACTCTTCAAGGAGACATCTTTGCTCTTCAGCACTTGAAAGAGATCCTTTGCAGCCAACTTGCCCAGTGCTATACGTAGTCCGATGTCCTGACTGCTGCTTCCATTGGTGTCGATTGTAGAACCAAGCAGTGTGAAGTCTTTGACAATTTCAATCTTTTCTCCACTTATCATGATGTTGCTTATAGGTCCAGTTGTGAGGATTTTTGTTTTCATTGGTTTTTTTTTTGTTTGTTTGTTTACATTGAGATGTAATCCATACTGCAGACTGTATTCTTCAATCTTCATCAGTAAGTGCTTCAAGTCATCCTCACTTTCACCAAGCAAAGTTGTGTCGTCAGCATATCGCAGGTTTTTAATGATTCTTCCTCCAATTCTGATGCCACATTCTTCTTATATAATTCAGCTTCTCGGATTATTTGCTCAGCATATAGATTGAATAAGTATGGGGAAAGGATACAACTCTGATGCACTCCCTTCTTGATTTTAAACCATGTAGTGTCTCCTTGTTCTGTTTGAACGACAGCCTCCTGTTCTATGTACAGGTTCCTCACGAGTACAATTAAGTGTTCTGGAATTCCCATTTTTCTCAATGTTATCCACAATTTGTTATGATCCACACAATCAAATGCTTTGGCATAGTCAATAAAACACAAGTAAACATCTTTCTGGTATTCTTTGCTCTGAGCCAAGATTCATCTGGCATAAGCAATGATATCCCTTGTTCCACATCCTCTTCTGAATCCACCTTGCATTTCTGGAAGTTCTCTGTCAATAGACTGCTGCAACTGTTTTTGAATTATCTTCAGTAAGATTTTACTTGCATGCGATATTAATGATATTGTTCGATAATTTCCACATTCTTTGGAAGCACCTTTCTTTGGAATGGGTACAAATATGGATCTCTTCCAATCAGTTGGCCAGGTAGCTGTCTTCCAAATCTCTTGGCATAACCGAGTGAGTGCCTCCAGTGGCGCATCCGTTTGTTGAAACATCTCAATGAGTATTCCGTAAATTCCTGGAGCCTTGTTCTTCGCCAATTCTTTCAGTGCAGCTTCAACTTCTTCCCTGCATACCATTGGTTCTTGAACATATGCCACCTCCTGAAATGGATGAACATCGACCAGTTCTTTTTGGTACAGTGACTCTGTGTATTCCTTTGATCTTCTTTTGATGCTTTCTGCATCATTCAATATTTTGCCCATAGAATCTTTCAAAACTGCAACTTGAGGCTTAATTTTTTTCCACAGTTCTTTCAGCTTGAGAAATGCTAAGTGTTTTCTTCCCTTTTGGTTTTCTAACTCCAGGTCTTTGCACATTTCATTACAGTAATTGGCTTTGTCTGTTTGAGCTGCTCTTTGAAATCTTCCATTCAGCTCTTTTATCTTGTCATTTCTTCCATTTGCTTTGGCTACTCTTCACTCAAGGGCAAGTTTTAGAGTCTCTTATGACATGCTTTTTAGTCCTTTCTTTCTCATATTTTTAATAACCGCTTGCTTTCTTCATGGATGATGCTCTTGATGTCATCCCACAATTCTTCTGGTTTTTGGTCCCTGGTGTTCAATGCATCAAATCTATTCTTTAGATGGTCTCTAAATTCAGGAGGGATATATTCAAGGTCATATTTTGGCTCTTGTGGACTTGTTTTAATTGTTTCCAACTTCAAATTGAACTTGCATATGAGCAGTTGATGGTCTGTTCCACAATCAGCTCCTGGCCTTGTTGGCTGAAGATACTAAACTTTACCATTGCCTCTTGCCACAGATGTAGTCAATCTGATTCCTGTGTACTCCATCTGGTGAAGTCCATATGTATAGCCACTGTTTGTGTTGTTCAAAAAAGGTATTTGCAATGAATAAGTCATTGGTCTTACAAAATTCTATCATGCGATCACCAGCGTTATTCCCATCACCAAGGCCCAATTTTCCAACTACCAGTGATTGTTCTTTGTTTCCAACTTTTGTAATACAATCACCAGTAATAAGCAACACATCTTGATTGTATGTTTGGTCGATTTCAGACTGCAGAAGTTGATAAAAATCTTCAATTTCCTCATCTTTGGCTTTGGTGGTTGGTGCGTAAATTTGAATAATAGTAGTATTAATGGGTCTTCCTTGTAGGCATATGGCTATTATCCTTTCACTGAGAGCACTGTACTTCAGGACAAATCTTGAAACATCTTTTGTTATGATGAATGCCACGCCATTCCTCTTCAATTTGTCATTCCCAGCATAGTAGATCATATGGTTGTCTGATTCAAAATGGCCAAAACCCATCCATTTCAGCTCACTAATGCCTAGGATATCATCAATCTTTTTGTGTTCCATTTCATTTTTGACAACTTTCAATTTCCCTAGATTCATACTTCGTACATTCCATGCTCTGATAATTAATGGATGTTTGCAGCTATTTCTCCTCAATTTGAGTCATGCCATGTTAGCACATGAAGGTCTTGAAAGACTTACTTTATCCATATCATTAAGGTTGGTTCTACTCTGATGAGGCAGCTCTTTCCTGGTCTTATTTTGAATGCCTTCTGACCCAAGGGGCTCCTCTTCCTGCACTGTGTCAGACAAGGTTTACGAGCTATTCATGATTGCCCAGTAATGTATCAGACAGTGTTTCTCTGCTATTCATAAAGTTTTCCCTGGCCAATTTTTGAGAAGTGAATGGGCTCCTCCTTCTTCCTAGTCTGTCTTAGCCTGTAAGCTGCGTTGAAACCTGTGCACCATGTGCAACTCTGCTGGCATCTGAAACACCAGTGGCACAGCCTCAAGCCTCACAGCAATGTACGAGCCCCAAAGGATGACAAACTGACAGACATATTTGTCTCCCTTAACTGTTGGAAACTTCTGCACCTTCCCTCTTACCTAATTCCTACCTGGAACCTGCCACTTTGTGGTCCCTGGCCACTCTTTCCCTTTCCTGGCTCTAGGTGGTTTGGGGCCTAGCCTTGCCTCCTGCCCCTTTTTACCTGGATATCCTGCTGCTCCTGAGGTCCCTGGCCTCTCCTGCTCCTTCCCTTTCCTGGCTCTAGGAGGTTTTTGGCCTAGTGTTGCCTCCCTGCCCCCCAGCTTTTTACCTGGATATCCTACTATTCTGGAGGTCCCCAGCCTCTCCTGTTCCCTCCCTTTCCTGGCTCTAGGGGGCTTTGCGTCTAGTCTTGCCTCCCATTCCTTTTACCTGTATATCCTTCTGCTCCAGAGGTCCCTGGTCTCTCCTGCTCCCTCCCTTTCCTGGCTCTGTGGGGCTTGGACCACTCCTAGGTATATATCCCAAAGAACTAAAAGCAGGAATATAGATAACTTGTATACCAATGTTCATTATAGCAATATTACCAACAGCCAAAAGGTGGAAACTACCCAAATATCTACCAACAGATGAATGGATAAACAAAATGTAATACATACATACAATAGAATATTAGTCCACCATAAAGAGAAATGAAGTCCTGACATATGCTACAACATGGATGAACCTTGAAGACACTGAGAGAAATAAGTCATTCACAGAAAGAAAAATATTGTCTGATCACACCTATAGGACATTTCTAAAGCATGCAAATGCATAGAGACAAAAGTTTATTAGTGGTTCTACCAGGGGTGAGTGGGAAGAGGGAAATGAGGAATTACTGCTTATGGAATAATGAGCTTCTTTTAAGGGGGACGGAAATATTTGGAAGTAGATAGTGGTGATGGTTACACATGGTAATTTATGTCACTGAATTTTTCATGTAAAAATAGTTAAAATGGCAAATGTTTATATATATACATATACACTTCACCACAATAAATTTTTTGTAAAGAATATATAAAGACTGTTAGTTTAACAAAGTAACATCTCCTCCTTCCAGCATAAGAAATGAAACATGACCCATATTTATATTTTCTTTGACATTCTCTGCAACTCTCTGCTTGAGGAGAGCTGTTTTCCCCAGGAACCTGCCCCAACAACCCAGTCAAACAAAACCATGCTGCTACCTCTGTACAATGATCAAGCCCCCATAATCTCATCTCCGTTGGCTTCCCAAACTTTTACACTATTCTTGGTTCTCCAATACTCTTTCCCCTTTACATCCAGCATGTTCCTCAGAGAGCTTTCCTTCACCTCAGATAGCCTCAGAGTCCCAGAGAGAAGTGAGGCCAGGTAGGCTGTGATGAAGCACAGATGAAGTAGGTCTGTCCAACCCCAGCAGCATTACTAAACCACCAGCTATGGAATCCCACCATCACAGGGAGCCATGGTTTCCATGACCTTGAGCCCCTGGAAGTTGCCTGCCATGGCAAAAATCTTCTCCTAGAATGAAGCATGATAAAAAAGGACTTCAGAGATGTCTATCCTTTGCCTGAGCTTTACCAATACTTAATTATAAGAAATGTGAATTGTTCCATCAGGTCAGTGAGCTATGTAGTTCTAGTTAAAAAAAAAAAAATCAATGAGCTAAACTTACTGATTTATGAGCTAACCAGCATATGAAAAGAAAAGAGATATCTGTGGGCCTATTTAAACAAACAAACAAACAAACAAACTCGCTGCCGTCAAGTTGGATCCAACTCATAGCGACCCCTCCTTGGGTTTCCAAAGTGGTATCACTATGGAAGTAGTTTGCCCAACCTTCCTTTCAAGGAGTGGCTGGTGGGTTTGAACCACCAGCCTTCTGGTTAGCAGTCAAATGCCTTAGGCACTATGCCATAAAAAGCTAGGTGGTGCAATGGTTAAGCTCTTGGCTGCTAACCAAAAGGTTGGTGGTTCTAACCCACCCAGCCACTCTGCTGGAAAAAGACCTGAGATCTGCTCCCATAAAGACTACAGCCTAGAAAACCTTACGGGACAGTTCTATTCTGTCACTTTGAATCAGAATCCACTCCACAACACTCAACAACAACAACTAGTAACATGGGGTTGACATGAGATGGGGGCCAAAACAGCTAACAATAACTACGTGCCAGGAACCTTACAGGGTCCATTAGTATAAAGTGTTTTGGTTAAACTTCATGACAATCTTGGAAAATAGTAATTTATTACTCCTAGTTTTCAGATAAAGAGCAAAATCAAAGAAGAATCTACCGAACCACTAAATAACAAAGCAACTGCTAAATGACAAATGTGTAAACACAGATTTACAGGCTGTAATTCAGAGCTCTTCCCACCATTATCAACAAATCAATGTGGTGAATCCTAGGTGACATCTCTGCTGCTCATGTTTGTGCAGCTCTTAGAGGTGGCGAGATCTCAGGATCAGGGGTGAGGTTGTTGAGACAGCACATGCTTCAGCTAAGCAAGCCTGGGTGTGAGTCCTATTACACACCTGGTTACATAGTTTCCTGTTAAGTCGTGGGCAAGTTACTATTCTCAATGTGCTCACTGTAAAATGTAGGTGATAAAATACCTACCTCAGAGAAATATTATAAGGCAGAGATTGGCCAACTATGAGTGGTGGGTCAATTCCATCCCGCTGCCTGCTTTTGTATGGCCCATAAGCTAAGATTGGCTTTCATCTTTGCAGCTGATGTAAAAAGTCAAAAGAAGAATATTTAATGACATGTGAGAATTGCAGGAAATTCAAATTTCAGTGTCCATCAGTAAAGTTTAACTAGAACATAGTCATGTTCATTTGTTTACATATTATTTTGGCTTCTTTTGGTATTACAGTGGCAGAAAAGTTGTCATAGAGATGATATAGCCTGAAAAGCTTTAATATTTACTGACGCTTTACAGAAAAAGTTTGCTGCCCCCTAATAATAATAAGAACTCTAGTGGTGGAGAGCATTTGACTGCTAACAAGAAGGTTGGTGGTTCAAACCCACTAGCTACTCTGGGGAAGGATGGTGGGGCAATATACTTCGGTAAAGATTTACCACCTTGGAAACTCAACGGGGGTTGCTTCGAATCAGAATTGACTTGATGGCAATGAGTATTGTTTTGTTTTGTTTTTTAATATGAACAATGATGGACCTGAACATACCAGCAATCATGAGGATGATGCAGAACCATACAACATTTTGTTCTATTGTATAAAGTTGCCAGGAGTCGGAGCTCACATGACAGCAACTTACAACTACAACAATATGAAAAACAAATGAGATTTACTGAGTTTATAGCAGAGTTTGTGGCACACAGTAAATGCTCAAGGAAGGTTAGCTCCCTGAGCTCACCCCAATGCCAAATTAATGGCTTTCCAGCCTTCTACCTATCTTCAGATTCCAGGAACCAATTAGCTGGCATGTTAAGTACAGGGTCTTAATTCCTAGGATCAACAGTGTTACTGCCACAGAAAGCACAATCTCCCTGTCTCCTTCTTTCCCTGTCTCTTTCTCCCAGCCTCCTTATCTTTATATAGACACATATATACATACACTGATTAAAAAAATTTCTCTACTCCTCTGGGGCAATCTTGGGGGATGGACATCTGCATCCAAGGTCAACACCAGGCCAAACTTCTGTGTAAACACAACATCAGCTCTTTTATAACTGGCAAGCCAGAAGACAAGTCTAATTAAGGGGAGAGCATAATTGATTATTCAATAATTATCACTAGCTTATTTCCAACCTTGAGAAACACATCTTCAGGTCCAGAAAACAATAATTTTCCCCTTATATTTTTCAAGCCCTTACTATAAACAACACTCTGACTTGGGTTATTTACAAAACAAAATGATGAGATGGGGAATAGAAGGTTGATATGGAATGTGAGTTGCCTGAATTAAGAAACTTAGCACCTATGGACAAAGATATGTAACCCTCCATGTCAAGTATTTTCTGGGACAACTGGTTTTCCCACTTACCGCAGACATTAACTGGGCAAAACCAGCTGTGACAGCCCCACATCTGGGCATGGTAAGAACAAGCCTTGGGTCTGGCAGATGTGTAAGGACCCAATTTAGTAAGTTCGAAACACTGGGCTGTACATGCTACAAATATTATTGCATTCAATCTTTTCAAAACCCCACGAAGTAGAGTTACTGCTCCCATTTTACTCATGAGCAAAGTGAGGCTTAGAAAGGCTAAGTAAGCATTGTGCAACAGTCACCCAGCTGGTGGGAGGCAAAGCTGGGATTTGAGCTTTAGCTGTCTAACTGCAGAGCTGGTTTTCCCCAACTGCTACAATAGACCACCCGGTCAGAAAGGCAGCATTGACAAGAGAACCCAGGAAAGAGACAGGAACTGTACTGACAGAAATCTTAGATTTTAAAGCAACCCTATCTGGGGACAAAGGTGAAATTCCAGCTAAAACACCAAAAATCTACTGCCACTGAATATATTCCTGCTCATAGTGACCCTATAGGACAGAGGAGAACTGCCCCATAAGGTTTCCAAGGCTGTAAATCTTTATAGAAGCAGACTGCCTCATCTTTGTCCCGTTGAGTGGCTGGTGGGTTCAAAGCACTGACCTTTTTGGTTAGTATTCGAATGCCTTAACTACTATGTCTCCAGAGCTGCTTGAAATTCCAGCTCAAAAAACTCACTGCCATCGAGTCGATTTCAACTAATAACAACCCTTACTGGGTTTCTGGGGCAGTAAATCTTTACAGAAGTAGATTGCCCTATCTTCCTTCTACAGAGTGCCTGGTGGGTTTAAACTGCCAACCTTCTGGTTAACAGTCAAATGCCTTAGGCACTGTGCCACCAGAGCTCCTTGAAATTCCAGCTAGCATTTACTATTTCCACAGCTCTTCCTTACTTCATCCAATCAAAGCCTGTACTTGGCTCTTCCAAAGCAGATGCTGTCAGCCTGCCAGTCTCTGAGCACTTTGGGGTTATTATCTCAACTGTGTGTTTTTATTTCATTAAATTTTGGGGGTAAACTTTTATCAGCATATAATATATATCTCAAAAGCACACATTATGAGTGTCTAGCTCACTGAATTTTAACAACTGAATACATTCATGTAACTAACACCCATATTAAGAAATAGAACATACTTTGTTGTTGTTGTTATGTGCCATCGAGTCGGACCCAACTCACAGCGACCCCTCCCTGGGTTTCCAAGGCAGTATCACTACGGAAGTAGATTGCCCAACCTTCCTTCCGAGAAGTGGCTGGTGGGTTTGAACTGCCAGCCTTCTGGTTAGCAGTCAAGTGCCTTAGGCACTATGCTACCAGAGCTCCTACAGAACATACTAAGGCCCCAGAAATCCTCCTTGTGTCCCTCCAGTCAGATACCACCCTTCATTAACACCACAGATCAATTTTGCCAAAACAACTTACTTTAAAACTTATATTAGTATGTCTCAGATGTGGATTATATAATGGACAGAGGGTAAGATATAGAGACATGAACAGCATAGAACGGTGATTGAGAGCACAGGCATATATTTAGACAGATCTGGACTTGAATCTTGGTACTACCATTTCCTAGCTGTGTGCCTTTGGTAAAATTACTTAACCTCTTTTTAACTCTTGGCTTTCTAATCAGAAAGGGGATAAAATGGGCCTTTGTAGGAATAAATGAAATATCATATGTAAACCAAGTATGGTGCCTGGCATAGTGTTATTATTTGTTAGAGGAGGGTTCAACAAATGATAGCTTGCAGACCAACTGCCTATATTCATAAATAAATTTCTGTGGAATACAGCTACACTCATTTACATATTGTCTATGGCTATTTCTACACTATAAGGACAGTTAGTAGTTGCAACAGAGAATACTATGGCAAGCAAAGCTTAAATATTTACTGTCTAGCTCTTTAAGGAAAAAGTTGCTGATCTACAGCATAAGCTCCATGAGAAGAGGGACTTGGTCACGTTTGCTGTTGTATCCATAGGGTTGAGAACACCATCAGCACTCATGCAGTGGCTTTTAATTACATTACTGGCAACAAATACTTTTTTCTTTTAAGTCATCATTAGTGGAGTGTTATGCGTTTTTTAGTGAACACATTCCTGAGCCATGTTGTAAGAAAGGAGTAAAATCACAAAAATTAAGCTCAAGAAAACTTGAAAGATGTCAGCCCACAGTATCTATGAAGATCAATAGGTTTATAAGTCCTAGCAAAAGAGAAACAGTGATGGGTAATGAATGGAAATGGCACTGAACTTGGAGTCAGAAGAACATGGCTAGAATCTTAGCCCTGCCATTAACAAGTTGCCCCAGATACGGAAAAATTCTCAGAACCTAAACACCTATAACTGCAAAGGGAAAAATAAATACCACACTTAGCAGGGTTGGCAGAAATAACACAGCCGGCTGCAAGTGTTTTGAGAATCATTATTTTAACTTAAAATAAGTTTATGAAACAACGTTCTATAGAACTTGCTATATTGCAAGATAATTATTTGTTTCCTTATCTCTCTTACTACTTTGCACACTCCTAATGAATGGAAAACACATCTACCACTTCTATAATGTATCTCATCTTGTATTTTCATTGGACAGCAATGGCATAGAAAGCCTTTCAAGATTTGGTTCCCGAGTAACTTTTTAACCTCTACCTCTCACTTTCTTCACCATCATCCTCCCATCCCTTACCTCTAAACTCCACACCTATTTGCAAGACCTTGAATAACTACATACTGCCTTGTCTTCGTATATGATGAGCTGCTCTGGAATATTCTTTCCATTAGGTCGACTCCTATCAGTCTCATGGAACTCAGTTGAGCAGTGCCTGGAAGGATTTCTCATATCTACAGATGTTGTTTGCTACTCCTACAGCCCAACAACCATTGAGCCCCGCAGTGGAGCACCTGCCACACTGCCTTGTATTGGCAACCAATTCAAGCTCGATTCCTACCTGGGTTACAAATTCCTTGATGATCAGGCCTGCATCTTATTTACTATTGGATCCCCACTGCAGACTGGTAACATTATCAAGTGCTAAGCATTTTGTGGTATAGTAAATTACTTTGTGTGGCTTTTCTACCCATAGGTCTTTGTAAACTCCAAGGTGGGATTTGCTATGAGCAACTGAGGAGCTCCTGATTGC
>NW_006921793.1:5101494-5108547 GCF_000298275.1 Orycteropus afer afer
GGAGAGAGGTGGTGGGTGCTCTGGGAGGAACGGTTGGAGAAAGGGCTGGAGGGAGGCAACATGTCTGGCCTGGCAGGAATAGGCCTTGGGTTACTGCTGGTAATCCTGTCTTCCCCTTGTGGGATTAGAGAAGGTCAGAACATGTGGCCTCCTTGCCGTTTTTGCACAATTACTAAACGAAAGCATAAATGGAAGTGTAGCCAATGAATTTATACCTCAAAAAAGCAACCAATGAAAGGCAGACTCTGATACGGCCTTAACAAACTGCCATCCATGTGACAACTCAGTCAATTGGCATAATATCATTCACAAAGTTCATGTTCTGCATCATAGTGAGTTGAGTAGCGCCTGTAGTCTTAAAAGCTTGTGAGTGGCCATCTGAGATCTAAGTATTGGTATAGTAGTGAGAAATAGAAAAGAAAGAAGGATACCAAAGTCTCAGAGAAGAAACGAGTCTATAGGGCTAACAGCACACACGAGGCACAGCCTCATGTACCCTGAGACCACAAGAACTAGATTGTTTCTGGCTGTCACTACCAGCCATTCTGATCAGGGCCACACTAGATGCACCTTGACAGAATGGGAGAAAAGCACAGAACAGAATTCTAACTCTTAAAACTCAGACTACTGGATTCTTTGAGGACTCTCTGAAACTCTCTCTCCCTGAGACACTAAACACTGAACTGAAACTATCCTGAGGTCACCTTTTAGAGAAGTAACAGATTGGCTTACACAAAACAGGCTAATTTCTGTGAGTACAGCGCTCCATTAAAAAACCATATAAATATGACGAAAAAGTCAACAATTACTCTAAAGGAAAGATAAGAAGATAAGGGGCCAGGGAAACTAGAGTAGTGGAAATGAACAACCAGACTCAAAGAGAATATTGTCACACTGTGGAAAATATAACTAATGTCACGGAAAAATTTGTGTGGAAATTGTCAAACAGGAACATAATTTGTTGTGTAAACATCCACTGAAAAAACAATAAATTATTTTAAAAAATTAACTACCAGCACCAAAAGAGAGAAAAATACCAGAGTGCTATTCTCTAATACTTTGGGCTCAAACTGGTGAAAACTTTTTTAAAAAAAACTTTGGTAAAATGAGCAAACTGCAAAATGGTCAGACGCACTGATGGCAATTCCTTGCCCTTGAATTTGAACTACCAAAATGCTTGGCCATGTGTACAAGTACGCATATACTAACTAGTATGGTCACTGTAGCATCATTTCTAATAGCCAAAACTTGTAACAATCTAAGCATTCCAGTGCCACAACAAAGGTTGCAAATTATAGCATATGCTTTCAGAAGACCAGCATGTAGCTGTGTAAAAGAAGGTAGTAGACTCTGTGTGCTGAAAAGGAAAGATATATTTGGGAGAGGGGGGATGAAAAGTATAGGACACCATATATTTTTACCCCACAAGGGGTATTTAAAAATATTTGTTTGTGTATACACACACACACACACAGATTATTGCTTGAAGGATACAAAAGAAAGTGGTAATGATGGTTCCTGGAGGGAGGAGTGGGGGCTGGGGGAAAGAGAAAGGCCTTACTGTCTATTTTAGTTAAATTTGCTAATCATATGCATACATTACTTTTATTATTAATATTTATGAGTTTCTGGGTGTTTTTTCCTCTATATGTTTCTGTATAGCCAAAGACAGGTACCAATTATTTCTGTCTCCAAATCCAACAGAGACTAAAACAGCAACATTAATTTGACATCACTTACTGTGATCTTTTTGTGGTCAGGAAACTCGAGGCCAAAATAGTCACCTTCCACGAGATTGAGGTGATTGCAAACTGCATCCAGCAGCACTTTCCCCGGAGCTCTTTGCTGTGGACAGAAATAATGGGGAGTTATACCCTCTGAGAGAGGCAGCAATGAAAACACCCCACAGCTCCTTCCTGCCTAGAGGAAACCTTCAAATCCTTCACAGCTTACCTTCAACCCATCTTTCCCATGCAATGTCCCACCATTCATCTCTCTAATACCCTGAATGCCATCTGCCTACACCTCTGCGCACTGTTGCCATTTTCCCTCCACAATCCCTGGCCCTTTTGTGACAGCTGAAATCCTGTCCCTGTGCCTCTCCTTTCTTCTCCTTCATAAACATGCAGAATTTACTGCTCCTTCTCTAAGTGCTGATAGCATTTTGTGCAGACTCTCATCCAGGCTATACAGACATGGAGGATAAAGACGGTATTTTATTCATCTTTGTTCCTGCAGTATCTTGAGACCAATTTTGTTGAAATGAATGCACAAATGAATAAAAGTTACTGATTGCACTGTATTATAATGAAGTATCTATGAGTATGTCTCCTCAATTAAATGTTGGGCTATTTACTCATCTTTATTTTCCTCTTGCCTAGCAAAATACCTGACACTGACTCAATGTCTGCTGAAATCAGTACTATACATTCATTTCCTATATACTAAGTCTATAGGTAAGGAAAATACGATATGTAAGGACCCAATTTCTACCCTAGAAAGCTTAGAATCATATGCCTTGGTTTCTCTTACTACCCAGTGGTTTCCTAATGATCCGCTAGCAAGATGAATCAAATTTACTATATAGATCAAGCGCTAAAAGAAAAATGCTTCAAAGACATTGCCCTCTGCAGTTACTGGTTTTATGGTTTTACCTCCCTTCTGGTAAGAGCAGAGTTTTTTAGGAACCAGATAGTAACTCAAGAGAACAACTGACAGTAAAAGCCTGATGAATACAATGATCAACTCTCTATTACTCTGCCTCACGGTGGCCTGAAGAGCTGTTAAAATGTTAGTGTCAAACAATATAAGCACTTTTTTTTTTCCAGATGCCATGTTATTTCCCCATTTTTGCCACCACTGAAATCCAGAAGATACATACAACTATCTGAAGATGTGGAATATTTTCCATGGGTAATCCCAAACTTGCCAGGCTGTAGACCTTGTCTGGTTCAAGAGCCATTGGTGAAGTCACTTCACTTGTACTGATGGCAGGAGTATACAATCACAATGTAACCCCTCATTCTTCCTTCTCAAGCACAGCCCCACATTCCCTACATAGAAACACACAATCTCTCTTACACACACACACACACACACACACACATGCTTCTCCAGTGAAGTGGATCTAAGGGGCCCACATAGATTACTGGTCACTTTTTTTTTTTTTTTTTTTTTAAGGAATCCTGGTGGCACAGTGGTTAAAGCATTCAGCTATGAACAAAAATGAGGTGGTCTGCTTCTGTAAAGATTTATAGCCTTGTAAAGTATTTGAGGCAGTTCTACTCTGTCCTATATGGTCATTATGAGTTGGAATCAACTCTACAGCAGTGGGTTTCGGTTTTTTTTTTTTTTTTACACTGCTTTGGTACAACAGTCTGCCTTGTTTCAGTTATATAGTGTGCACTTGGGAATGCACCCAGCTATGCCAACATAGGGGACAACCAGCTGCTCCCTATCACTCCTTGGCCCTGGGTTCAAGGTCTCTCATCAGCCTCCTGAGAGCTGTGTGTTTAACCACTGTACAGCCATTTATTCTTGGCCCTCCTCTTACTCTGGGGGCAGGGATAGTTCAGTGGGAGAATTCTCGCCTTCCATGCAGGAGATCTGGGTTCGATTCTCAGCCAATGCACCTTATGCACATCACCACTCATCATCAGGGGAGGCTTGTGTGTTCCTATGCTGAACTGGTTTCAGCACAGCTCTCACATTAAGATGCAACAGGGTGAAAACCCTGGTGATCTACTGAAAACCCATGAATACCCTTAAGGGGTACACCATTTTGTTCCACTGTGCGTGGAGTTGCCACTAGGCAGGATCAACTCCAAGGCAACTAACAATAACTTCTCACTCCAGAAAAATCCGCCCATATTAACTACAATGTTATAAGCTAAGATTTTTTGTAAGGAAAAGTCACTCCCAGTTTCATAATCCTTCTTTTTCACAATTTGGGACAATGTTTTCTATTTGTTACAAAAATGAACCACCAATTATCTGACCAGCTGGTAAGCACTCACATTTCCCAAAGAATTACTGGAACTAAATGAATTTGGTAACTTTATCTAGATTTACAGAGCCTGGGAAATGAGACTTAACAATTTAAAGCTGGAAGTCGAAACAAGTTAAAAAAAAAAAAATCAATATACAATGGGAGTCTTTATGGGTATGGTGTTAAATGAAGTATTTCATGGAATACACAGGAGAGAGGCAGAGTTGACAAGTAAACTGGGTCCTTTACTGAGGTAGCAGAGATTTTTATGAACATATTGAGCGTATCTTGGTAATAATGAGAGGCTGTGTTGAGACCTAGAGGCACAGCACTGTCTCAGCCCCTTCAGATACCACTAATGTTCTGTTCAAGACAAGCACAGCAAATGATCAACATCTTGCAGAAAGATGGGTCTGTAATAGATGCTTGAAATCTAGCTAGTAAATGATATAAATTTGTTTTCAATTCTTTAAAATATCCTGAGAATTTATTATTTTATATAAATCCTTTACACAAAATGACTTTTCTCCTATACTTAAAATTTTATGTAAAGAAAAGTCAACTTAGTGTTTTGAATGATATCTTTACAGCTCCTAAAATCATCTACAAAATGGATGTCTATAAAGCATTATATAAATTCCTGTGCGAATGCTGGCTATACTCAGGGTTATAAAGAAAGCCAGTATGTGGCAACACTAGAAAGTATTTCTAAAGGTTTAAATATGCCCCCCGCAAGTGTCTATAATGGGCTCCATGGACTCTGCAATAACATCCCAATGTGTACAAAACAGATACAGCCTAAAACATGGGCCGACATCATGATACCAGAAGTTCATCGGTCCTATTTCCCTTTCTTTCAGGAGTTGATGTAGCACTGTCTGGTATCCTCAATGCACCCAGGGCCAAATTCTGCATTAAGGAAGTATCTCCAAGAAGGGAAGCAGGCAAAATTTCCATTAGCTCTGATACAGCTAATGCATCCACACTGTGATTTTTGCTTCTTCTCATTCTGTAAGAAAAATTATCCTTGCCTTTCTTTCTACAATAGTTTTACTCCACCAGTGTGATGCATCATTTCTTTGCACTTGTGTCCAATGAGTTTTTTAAGTTTCACCCTAAAATTAATGCTGTTCAAAACCATGTCACATAATTCAAGACAACTTACACTCATCCATATTCTGAAAAGTTCAAAGGATAGAAATTTAAATACAAAATAAATCTGATATTTGAAGGCTCTTTAGTTCTTCCAATTGCAAGAGATGGAGGGATTTTAAGGAATTCACAAAAATCTGTTCACCCAAAACTTGTCAGATGAGGGTCTTCCTACTGAAGAAGAAAATATCTGGGAGAGCTGAATTAATGGATGATGGTGTGGAAGTCAAAGGATAATTCTTAATAGCGCCAAAATAGAGGGAAAGAAAAACAAAGTGCTCTTAATTCTTATTAACTCTTCATGTGAAATGCATTTGTTATTGTTCGGTGCCACTGAGTTGGCTCCAACTCATAGCAATCCTATGTACAACAGAACAAAACACTGTGCCCGGTCCTGAGCCATCCTCAGAATCCTTGCTATACTTGAGCCCACTCTTGCAGCCACCATGTCTATCCATCTCATTGAGGGCCTTCCCCTTTTTCACTGACCCTCTACTTTACTAAGCATGATATCCTTCTCCAGGGAATGGTCCCTTCTGACAACACAACCAAAGTAGGTGACATGAAGTCCAGCCATTCTCGCTTCCGAGGAGCATTCTGGTTGCACTTGTTCCAGGACAGATTTGTTAGTTCTTCTGGCAGTCCATGATACTGTCGGTATTCTTCACCAATACCACAACTCAAAAGCATTAACTCTTCTTCAGTCATCCTTATTCCAGCTTTCACATGCCTAATTATGAGGAGTATTTGGGAGACTGTGTGTTTGGATAAGTCAGAAAATGTCTCTAACAGGAATAAACCTGTCGTTGTAGAGTTGAGCTTAACTCACCACACCTCATGTGTCTGAGAGTAGAATTGCTCCACTGGGCTATCGATGGCTGTAATCTTATGGAAGCAGAGCTCAAAGACTTCCATCGTACTGCTGAGTGAATGTGAACGGTCACCTTTAGATTAGGAGTCAAGCACAAACCAAGCATTTCTCTAATAGGAATAAGTCAGCTTAAAAGTAAATGAGCAATTGGGTTCACATTTACAAATAACTAGAGATGGTTACTTAAAATTTAAAAACAAACAAGCAAACAACCAATTGCCATTGAGTTGATTCCAACTCATGGCAACTCCATGTGTATCAGGTTAGAACTATGCTCTGTAGAGTTTCCAGTGGCTGATTTCTCAGAAGCAGACTGACAGGCCTTTCTTCCAAGGGGCCTCTGGATGGACTTGAACCTCCAATCTGTTAGTCAGCAGCCAAGTGCATTAACCATGTGTACACCTCTTATAATAAAATCTGTCAAAACTATTTTTAGGAACAAGAAAATAAAGACAACATATTATCCTTACGTTAGAAAAAATATTGAGAGGCAGGACCCAGCTCAATTAGAGTTACTATGAAGAGCTGTATCACACCTGGGGAGGGGGTGGGTGAATTCCCTTCTATGTGTACCAGCAAGTTTGCTAGTATTTCTCAGTACAAAGAACTCTTGTATTTGTTCTGGCAAAAATAAATAAAGGCTTTAAAATGAACATCCTAAGAAATAATCACAAATGATGCATTTGGGTTAGGCTTTTCAATGGAAGCTGTTGATAGGATTCAAAAGTTACAAACCCATCATCTCTTCATTGCTAAAACAAACTGGTAAACAAGGCAATAAAGTCTGAATAGGGGAAAAAGTGGCAGCAATATAGATTAAGCTGGAAGAATACAAAGAAGTAACCCTGAGGAAAATTTATCTGTAGAGGTATTTTCTACAAGAGGAACTTACCTCAAGAAACATAGGTATCCCAATCCAGATCCCATCGACATTCTTTAGGCATATGGAAAAACCAATCACTAACTTTATATGGAAAGGAAGGAGACCTTGGATAAGCAAAGCACTACTGAAGAAGAAAAACAAAGTAGGAGGTCTCACATT
>NW_006921793.1:5111119-5127426 GCF_000298275.1 Orycteropus afer afer
AAGCTTATATAGAGAGATTAAAAAAAAAAAAAGAAAGAAACATAGGTAAACACACACACATTAAAAAAACAAACATAATGTATGTTTTCTATGTGTGTGTATTTACATGTGTGTCTTGAAGTAAGTTCCTCCTATAGAAAGGCTTTACCACTATCATACATATAGAAGGAAAATCAAGTTATTCAGCCATCATTTGAAAATCTATAAACGTCAGTAATGACTTAATAGGAAAGGGATCCGATGACAAAGACATATAATTTTTAAATGTCTCATGTGTTTGAATTCACAGTGGTGGATAGAAGCATCTTAAGGGTCCCACTGCCTCTAACAAACTGAGTTAGACCTAGCCCACATGATGCTAGTCTTAATTACAATATTCTAGCCTGTGCTCCTTACAGAAGAGACCGAATAGTAATTATAATGTTTCATTTTGGAGAACAAAAAAACAGCAATTGGTGAAGATACATAATCAAATTCTTATTACTGTTTTCTCATTGGCTACTTTTAATTATGCTCCAAAAGACATATGAATTTTATTCTAGTACAAAAAAAAGTTGGCTGATTTCAAATTGTATATCCCTATTGCTTTCTCTGTTTTGAATTGGCTTTTCATTGAAAGCTATAAAATTAAATTTTCAGAGGAGCCTTACCTTCTAGGGGAATGTCTAGCAAACAAGCACTGAATAATAAACCGTGTGCACATTCACACAGAGCTTCAAGCTATAAAAACCTGTGAATCAAAGTTGTTGTACTTTATTGTGCCTTTAAAATATTTCTATGCCTTCAGGTTGTTTCTGTCACATTAAGTTTTATGCAAGAATATTTCTTTTCCCTTTGAAATAATAAAGACACAATTCTTTCTGTGGGATAGGAGTTTATTCTTCTCCCTTTCCTCCCCACCTCCTCAAAGAGTCTGGACAGGACAGATACCGCCTCCCCATCCAAGCTAAAGTCCTGCCTTTCTAAAATAATTTCATAGACGGAAACATATAAAGCTTGACCGAGTTTTCAAAATTTGTATCTGCTGAAGTTTCAGAGAGCTGTTTCTGGAAGTTTTCATTTTATTTCCCTTTTTTTGGGACTAACATAACCATGATTACCAGGGCAAGCTCTTTCTGGGAAGGGACTGTCTTCCCTCAAAGGTCATAGTCCCCTTTTTCCTTTAGTTAATAATTATTGGAATATTTAAAATATCTGTAACCCACTAACTCTCAACCAGTCTGTCATAAACTGCTTGTTGTTATATGCTGATGAATCAGACCCAACTAATAGCGACCCCGCCTTGGGATTCCAAGGCAGTATCGCTACGGAAGTAGATTGTCCAACCTTCCTTCCGAGGAGTGGCTGGTGGGTTTGAACCGCCAGCCTTCTGGTTAGCAGTCAAGTGCCTTAGGCACTACGCTACCAGAGCGCCTGTCATGAACTTAGTGCATTATAATGCCTCAGATGTCTTCACAGCCTTTTACCAGATGGGTGGCTTGAGGAGGAGAGTGTACATTTATAGAATGAGTTATGTGTGAGCACTGGACTAGGTACTGCAGCAGAGGAAATTGATAAAATGAGTGCCTGTCTCTGAGGTGAGGATGCAGACAAATAACCAGCACATGCTAAGTGCTATGTTGGACATATTAAGGAAAAGTTACAGAAAGTCAGAGAATAGAGCAATCTAGTCACTCTCTCCCACAGTAGGGTTGGGAGTGGAGTATTTAAGGCAACTTAAAAGAAGACCATCTGAATGGGTCTTGAAGGATGAGTAAGAGTTGCCAGATAAACACAGGCAGAGACAGGGAGTCATGAAAAGACTGGGATATTTCCTGCCCTTAGGACCAGTGCCACCACTCATCTGTTTATTGTACCATGGTGGCTTGCTTGTTGCTGTGAGGTTGGAGACTATGCCACTGGTATTTCAAATACCAGCATGGTCACCCATGGTGGACAAGTTTCAGTAGAGCTCCCAGACTAAGACACACTTGCAAGAAGGAAGGGGCCATCCACTTCTCAAAGAAATGGTCAGTGAATACCTTATGAGTAGCAGTGAAATACTGTCTGATATATTACTGAAAAACTTTATGAATAGCCCTAAAATATTGTACTTTGTCTCACCTACTTTGGTCATATTGTCAGAAGGGTCCATTCCCTGGAGAAGGATATCATGCTTAGTAAAGTGGAGAGTCAGTGAAAAAGGGAAAAAGATGGATTGACACAGCAGCTACAATGATGGGCTCAAGTATAACAAGGATTGTGAGGGTGGTGCAGAATACACATATTTCATTCAGTTGTATGTAGAGTCACTACGAGTTGGAGCCAACTCAGTGGCACCTACAACAACAACAACAGGACCAGTGGGAAAATTAACAAACTATGCATCACAAAGGGCCTGGCATGTGACACACATTCTCTACTTCTGTCCCATGATAGGGAGGAGGCATGTTAATACATAGAAAGTGTGGACACTGGGAAGGAGATCTTCTCTTAACCCCAAAGGCATGTCTCTCCAGTGTCATAGGATGGACAGCACAGCTTGCACAGTAGGGTGTCACATGACAACCTCCCCAAGGAGCAGAGTCTACACAAAACATTACCTCTTTTGAGACCCGTATGCCCCAGTGAGGTAGAAGGGTAGTTTGCAGCCTCAGAAGTCACTACACATTCCCAAGCCTCCCCACTGTTCACCTAAGGCTTCCCCTACCCTCAACTCACCCCCTCCTCATCCCTCAGTTTTTAGTGAGGTTGTCAATGAAGCAGAAGTTCAAGGAAAGTACAATCTAAGCTATTTTCACAGGAACCCATCAATTTGTCTATAAATGCAAATTTTTCTTAGAAAGATTAGCATAAGGCCAAACTAGGCTTAATGTAAACTATGCGGCGGGGGTGTGTGTGTGTGTGTGTGTGTGTGTGGAGTCAGACTTGTAGCTAAATATGGCAGACTGAGTACATGCAATGTATTCCCACTCTATCTAGAAACTCTGTTAGAATGATAATAAGAGAATGAAAAGAAGGTTAAATTAATTTAAGAAAATCTAGAAGATGACAGGGGAGAAAACTAAAATCTAATTGCCCAGAAAGGAGAGAGAAAGTCAGCAGTAAAAAGCAAACTCATTATGCTGAACTCCCCAAAAGGTTAAAAAAAGGAGGCACTGATACACTTGATAATGCAGAGCACAGTAAAAAAAAAAAAAAAAAAAAATTCCAAAAATAGTATGATTTCTATCCTCATCTAGCTAAACATGTAAAACAAAAACAAACAAAAAACAGAAAAGGTTTTAAAAAGGAAAATTTAAATAACAAAGAGCTCTTAGAAATAAAAAATAGCAGAAACAGAAAAAATCACTAGAAGAGTTCAAGATGAAGTTGAGAAACATCATAACATGTCTAGAATAACATGACTTCTAGACAGAGAGACCCAAGAGAAAAGAAAATTATCCAAGAATAATATAAGAAAAATTCCTATAACTAAAGGGTATAACTTCCCAGCTTGAAAAGGTCCTGAGAGTATCTCACAAAATGAATAAGGAAGGCCTACCTCAGGCAAATTATTGGGAAATTTTGGAACACCATGATGAAAAGAAGATTCTAAACATTATGAGAGAGAAAAGCAAAGGATAATGAATCAGACTAGCACAGGACTTCTTGACAGCACATTAGAAGTCAAATAGTTCTTCCCTAGTTTTTTGTCCTTCATAAGACATCAATGATAATATCTCTGTGACTTGCTGGATAGGACTAGCCAGGGAGTCACCCTGTGGGTAGAGGACACCAATACATATCTGCGTACCTTTAATTCACCTGTGGTAGACTCACTGAGAAACTCCAGACTGGAGAATAATGGAGTATTATTTTCAAAATTCTGAGGAAAACTGATTTTCCATCTAGAATTTAAAGGCTCTAAGGACCTCTGGTGGTAGAGTGTCTAAGGCATTTGACTGCTCACCAGAAGGTTAGAGGTTCAAACCCACCAGGTTCTCTGCAGAAGGAAGATGGGACAATCTACTTCCATAAAGGTTTACTGCCTTGCAAACCCAATGAGGGTCACTATGAGTCAGAACTGACTTGATGGCAGTGGGTTTTGAGTTGTAAGGCATGTTCAACCACTGGTGGCACAGTGGTTAAAGCATTCAGCTGTTAACAAAAAGGTTGATGGTTTGAACCAACCAGCCATCCCATGAGAGAAAGATGAAGCAGCCTGCCTCTGTAAAGATTTTTACCCTTAGAAACCCTATGGGGCAGTTGAGCTCTGTGCTGTAAGGTCACTATGAGTCAGAACTGACTCGATGGCAGTGGGTTTATAAGATGTGTTCAGATATAAAGACCCAAACCAAAGACACTGCCATCATATATTAAAACCTTTTAAAACCTGATCTTCTACTCACCCTTTCTCAGGAAGCTATAAGGGAGTATTTTGTTGTTAGCTGCTGTCTAGTCAGCCCTCAAGTCAGGGTGACCCCAAGTGCAGCAAAATGAAAGACTCCCCAGTGACTGCAGATCAGACTATCATGATACATAGGATTTTCTTTGGCTGATTTTTGCAAGTAGACTGCCAGGCCTTTTGTTCTCATCCCTCTTAGTCTGGAAGTGCCATTGAAACCTGTTCAGCATCACAGCAACACACAAGCCTCACTGACAGATGGTTGGTGGCTGCTCATGAGGTGCATTGGCTGAGAAGGGAATCTGGGTCCCTTGCATGGAAAGTGAGAATTCAACCACTGAAACAGCAATGCCCCATCCCCCCAGACACGGTACACTCAGTGCCAGATAAGAAAGAGGAAGTCATGGGATTCAAGAGGAAAGGAAGTTCTCAAGTGATGGTGTGAAGCAAGTCTAGAGAGCAGCCAGCTAGAGGACAGGGATACTAGGAAGGTCATAAACAAGAAACAAATGAAAGAGATGGAACACCTGTATTTCTCAGTGAACTGAGAGGAGGATGGGGTTGAATTAATAATAGCTACAAATAATAAAAAGCAATTGGGAATGGGTGAGGGAGGGATTTTAACTCTAGGAATACCAAAACCTTGTTGCAGTTAAAAGTAAGTATCATGATCATATACTTGCTCATCTCAAATGTGAATTTTATTCATTTCATCATAGTAACTTAAACACTGAAATATGATTTAAGAAAAAAATAGTAAAATAACTATATTGGCACAGGGGAAGGATGTTAGAGAGCAAGTCTAACACTTGTTCTGCAAGAGATAACTAAAGTTGGAAAATAAAGAAGAATAAGAATGTTTTTTAAAAAAATATGTAGATAAGTACCAGACAAATTCTGTTAAGAGGAATGCCTGCTTCTGGGACAATTGATAAGGAAGCATGGGGAAGGATAAGGTTGTTTATTATAAGGTTTATGACATTACTATTTGATTTTTTAAACCATATTAATTAACTGCTTTGATAAAAATTAGTATTAAAATGAAACAGAACACAGGAGCTCTGGTAGCATAGTGGCTAAGGCACTTGACTGCTCACCAGATGGCTGGCGATCCAAACCCATCAGCCACTCCTCGGAAGGAAGGTTGGGCAATCCTACTTCTGTAGTGATACTGCCTCGGAAACCCAAGGAGGGGTCGCTATGAGTCAGGGCTGACCCAACGGCACATAACAACAACAACAACAACAAGGGTTGCTAGAGTCAGAATCATCTTGACAGCAGTGGGTTCTTTGTTGTTGTTGTTTTGGGGGGATTATTCACTCTGAAGGTTGAAACCTTAAGAAAAATACACCCAACATGGTATCATATCTTCACCTGCAAATAAACTGCACTATAATGTAAGGTCCTCCTCTTGTAGAGAATCTAGACTGACACAGTCTGCCTCTCTGAAATCGGCTACTAACGAAAGGTTGGTGGTTTGAGTCCACCCAGAGATGCCTTGGAACAAAGCCCTGCTGAACTAATTCTAAAAGTCACAGGCATTGAAAATCCTACGGACACTGAAAATCCTCAGGAGTACAGTTCTACTCTGAAACACAAGGGGCCACTATGAGTGGGAATGCACTCAACGGCAACTGCTTTGGCTTTTTTCGGTATCTTGAATCAAAGAGTATCTAACATCACAAAACATCTTCAAATACCCTTAAAATTGTGATTAAAGAGAATTTTCCAATTGAAAAAAACATATCTATACAACAATGACCAAAAAAAAAAAAAAAAAAGCTGCTAAGACTGCTTATGTACAACCAAGTATCTCATGAGATTTGGTTCCTTGGCTTGGAAGTTTAGGATCATAGTTTCATGGAACATCCCAGTTAACTGGCCTAATAATGTATTTAGTGCTTCTGCTCTACCTCCTAGTTCATTGTGTAGTACCTGGAGTCTTAATAGCTTATAAGCACTTTTCCAAGGCACCACAGTTGCTCTCTATTCACCAGCAGCAACAGAGGAAGCAATAACAGTGATAGCAGGATATGGAATATATGGCTAATTGCCTCCATGAACAACTGCCTCCTTTGCCATGAGAACAGAAGAACTGGATGGTGCCTGGCTATTATTACTGAACATTTTGATCAAAGATTCTACAGAAGAATCCTCATTAAAAGGGGAAAAATGTACACCAGAATTTCACATTCTCATGGACTCTAGATTTTTTGGAGCCATGAAGGTTGATGAACTTCTGAAACTACTGCCCTGAGATAATCTTAAAACCAAAAATATCCCCTGAAGTCATCTTGAAACTGAATAATTATCTAGCTTAACTAGTAAACCATGTCTGCCTTGAGCATTCTGCTCATTTAAGAACTTTCTGTTTGGGGTCACAGTGTTAACAGCAACTCAAAAGATTAGACGGAGACCTTAGGGGGCAGTGAGTTGATGTCAATGAGGGAGGAACAACTCAGAGAAGGAGGGTGAGAGTGGTTTCACAACTCACAGAATAATCAATGTGACTAAACTGGACATGTAGAAACTGATGAATTGGTGTCTGCTTCACCGTGTATATCCTCAACAACAATATCAAAATAAGTAAAATTTATAAAAAGAAAACATATCTAGGGTTGGGGAAGCAGAAAGGAGAAAATAGGAAATTATTGTTAATGAGTACAAGATTTCTTTTTGGGGTGTTGAAAACATTCTAAAATTAGGCGATGGTAGTGATTTCACAGCTCTGCAAATACACTAAAACCACTGAATTGCACACATTAAACCAGTGAACTATATAATATAAATTATTTCTCAATAAAGCTAAAAAAATTTCATCCTGGATTCACATTTAAAAAAAAAATGTGAAGAGGAAAGTACACAAGAAGAAAAGGTTTAGTGCCTCTCAGGTACAAAGTAGGGGTGTTTCTTAGGGACGTGAAGCATGCCATTGAATCATGCCACTGTAACTGAACAATATTTACAGGCACAAATACATACTTTAAAATAAAATTTACTCAAAGAATGGTCAATACACTAAATCACATTCTCCCTTCTATTCTGACCTGATTGAAATTAAAAAGAAAAACCAAACAACCATGAAACCTAGTTTAACTTGTGTGTTTTTGTCTGAACATAAATTTTTTTGAGGAGTAGAACAGGCCTGATGGCTAATTAACTAGTTGGTCTAGGTTCCTCCTGAATCAAGTGATGGTGCTAAACAAGTTCTAGTTTTGGAAATTTAGGGTGAGTGGGGATGCTACTATTTTAATATTTATAAGTGTCAGAGAGGCCAGTCACCTACCTTACCTTCAACCCCACTGCTAAAGGGGCAAGGAGGTCACATCTCCTGACTTCCTTTAACCTCACAAGAGGAAAACAGAGTCACTATCAGTAACTCAAGGTCTATTCCTGCAAGGTCAGACATGCTGCCTCCCTCCAACCCTTTCGCCAACCGTTCCTCCCAAAGCACCCACCACCTCTCTTTTGGGTTTGATAATTCACTGTAGTGGCCACACAGAACTCACAGATTACGGGGTTTATTACGGAAGCACCAGGCTACAATTCAAGTTCAGGAAAAATGCTCAGTCTCTCTCCCAGCCCACCATCCCTCAGCCAACAGTCTCTCCCACCAGTGCATGTCCCTCGATGTCTCACTCAGCAATGCGTGCCTCTGTGTCTCTTTCCCAGCAGCATGTGTCTCTCAGGAGTGCTTGTCTCTTTCAGCAGCACGTCTTCCTCCACCAGCAGTCAGAGAGACCTAGGCCTCTAGGAGGCCTCCTTTTGAGCCTGGCAGAGTGACCAAACTAACCAATCATAACATCAGAATTCTAAGCACCTGAGAGAGAACGACCTTCTCAGAACATTACTTTGTGCTGCTCCCCACAGAAATAGCCCAGGTGGATGATTTTTACAATTAGGAGCTCCTCAGTTGCTCACAGCAAATTCCACCATGGAGTTTACAAAGACTTATGGCTAGAAAATCCATACCAGGTAAGTTACTACACCGCACCCACCTGTCTTTACCAGGAATAACTGCTCATGTCAGCAAAAAGATATTTCCAATGGAGCCCCACTGGTGCAATTGTTAAGCACTCAGCTGTTAACCTAAAGGTTAGTGGTTCAAACCTACTAAGTGGTTCTGTTCAGAGATCTGTTCTGTAAAGATTATACAGCTTTGAAACACTATAGGGGCAGTTCTACTTTCACACGGAGTTGCTATAAGTTGAAAACTGACCTGATGACCATCTACAACAACAATCATCTCACCATAAAGGACCATAGCCCGATGGTGACATGATGAACCTTTATGGGAATGGTGGGGCCACTAGTTTGGAAATAGGGTGATCATATTGAGGCCAAAGGTCAGAGGCAGTTTGGGTATATTTCAGATACCTGATACCCAGGGAGGATGGGTATGATGAGAGGAGAAGGAACTGGGCTCTGATTAGATATCTGGTCTGTACTTTCAGAAGCCCAGAGAGCCACCGGCAGACACCAGGGAGAAGGGTAAAAATACAATATTCTGCCACCTCAAGAAGGACTCAGAACTGGAGGGGAGTAGGCCAGAGGGCTCTTTTTCCTAGGGGAACTAGAAAGATAGTAAGGAACAGCCATAAATATTCGTATATGCTGTGATACTTCATTATAAGTAATAAGAGCAAACACTTACAAAGAACTCACCATAGCCAAGCATTGCCTAGACACTTAACATGTATTAAGTCTTTATAATTCTCATAATAACCTTATGAGGCAGAAGTATTACTGTTATCCTTATTTTAAAGATGGGAAACAGAGGCAAGGGGAACTTAAGCAACTTGTGCAAGGTCACATCACTAGTGGAGCTAGGACTCAAGCCAGCTTTGGGGAATGTGTTCTTAGCCATTAAGCCTAGTCTCTCTCCAGGTATTTTGCCCTTGAGCTATTTCAAGGCTTATACTTGCATTTTGATAAACTAAATAGTCCTGCAGAAAACCTGCTGATAAAACCAATGGTCAAATGCTTTGAAGGAAGTTTGGTCAGGAAAGCCTACCAATAGTAGGAGTGAGCCCTGGTGGCTCAATGGTTAAGTGCTTGACTACTAACCAAAAGGTTAGTGGTTTAATTCCACCAGTTACTCCGAGGGAGAAAGACCTGGTGATCTATTCCTGTCACGATTACAGCCTAGAAAACCCTATGGGGCAGTTCTCCTCTGTTTTATAGGGTTGCTGCAAGTTAGAATCATCTGGATGGCACACAACAACAATCAACAATTGCATACTCAAAAAACTCACTGCCATCAAGTCAATTCTGACTCATAGCGACCCCCACTGGGTTTCCAAGGCTGTAAACTTTACAATAGATTGCTCCATCTTCCCATGGATCAGCTGGTGGGTTTGAACAGCTGACCTTCTGGTTAACAGCCAAATGCCTTACCCACTATGCCATCAGAGCTCCTTTAAAGTAAGACACAGCACCTGCGAACCAAAGAGATTGTCAGATAAGCCAACCACAATCATCCCCTGTAAATAGGATTCCTTCTTACCTAACACAGAACAGGAGTTTAGATTTGAGAGATTTTTTTTTCAGGCTCATTTTATACTCCTTGGGGACTTAAAGAGGCCTCATAATATAATTGTCAAGAACACAAACTCTGGACCCTAACTGAGACGATCACTGGTTGGTCGCTCTAGCATAGAGAGTCAGCCCATTTACTTTGATGCTTGCATCTCTTAAATAAATTCTCCTTTTCTATTAAAAAGAAAAAAAAAGAACACAAACTCTGGAGACAGTCTATTTTCTTGCAAATTTCTTATCTCCACTCCATGGCAGGGTGACCATGAGCATGTAACTCTTTGTGCCTCAGTTTCATCTTCCGCAACTTGGGTCTATGAGTAAACCACTTCATAGAGTTTGTGGGGATTAAATGGCTCAGTTTTATGCCAAGCTCTTAGAACGGTATCTTGTACTCGGTATGGGACACAAGCTATTAGCTATGATGACAAAGAGGAAGAAGAAGAAAATGGCTCAAAAGCTGAACAGAAGAGCGGGTGGTACCCTTGTCAGCAAACAGTATGATCCCTACTGCTATGAAATGCCAACCACAGTATGAACAGGAACTAAAACTTTAAGACCAAAACCAAATGCTGGGGCACAGGACAAGGCTTTCACTCTGGGAGAATGTAGCGCAATGCTTAGGCCTGCCCAATAACTGGCACCACAAACACCACCATTCTTCCTCCTCTCTCCTGTGCTAATGGTGGCTGCACTGCATGTGAGCCGCACACTGTGCTCCTTGTTCCACTCCGCGCTAAGCCCCAGTGCTCAGAGCACTCATTAAACATACTTCAGATTGGGTTTCAGAATCCCCGACTCCAGCCCAGGAAGAGAATGGGCCCTTTCAGCTCCCACACGGTAATTAAGCTATGTTACAACCACCGTATCATTAGCACAGAGTTCCCCTTCTTCCCTTTCCCTCCACGAAGACTTTGCAAAGACAGACTGTGTATGTACGTATGTATGTGTGTATGTGTGTGTGTGGGGGGGTTGCAAACCTGTTACGCAGTGAGCAAAAGAAGAAAAATATTTATGGGAGAATTTGGCTATTCATAATGCTGGGTATGTCTGCTGCTCCTGATCTTATGCAATTCATTTTCTTTTGACCATGTTGAGAAATAGATGATTTTGAAAAATTCTAAAATTCACTGAAATAATTAAAAAAAAATCTTGCTTGACATTTTGTTACTGTAAATATCTACTAGGCAGGGAATAAAATATCACACAAATAATAAGGCAAGTATAAACAGATTATTACTGCTCAAGGAAAGCATTACACCACTTCCAGCAATAGAAAAATGCTTGCATTTTCCTTATGTCTATTTAGTTTGGCAATTTTCTCCTCAGTCTCCATGGTCTAATCAAGCCACAAAAGTGCATTCAGCCCACTGAAAATAGATTTTCTGAAAATACACCTGATTTCTTACACTTGGCCCCAAAATTGTTATTCTGAAGGAAAGAAGAAAGTAGACATTTTATAGAATTTAGTGTAACATTGAACAGAAAGGTGAAGACTTTGTAAAACAAAGTCACCCAGTAACATATGTGGTCCTTGATTCTCATCTTTCTTCTTGTACATACAGGCCAAGTGCTTCCACCTTGTTTTTGAAACATAGCTTAACCCAATGAATCAACCTTGAAGAACACCAAAGAAAGAAAAACTATTTTCTTAAAAAAAAATGTTTTTATTTTGTTGTTGCTGTTGAGAATGTAAAGAAAGAGAAAAACTATTTTAAATGTTTTACAGATACTTCCTGTAAAACACTTCTTAACTTTTAAAAATTAGTCAGGAGAAAGTATGGCAACATTTTCTCAATTCTGAAAAGGATTTTTATTATTTCTTATTAAAAATATATGAGAAAAAATTGTGTGACAACACTGCTTTCAGGGTCTTTTATGAATTCTCTGCTCTAGAGTCCCCAGAAAATCTACCAAACAAACACTATTTATTTTTCTTACTTTTCAGGTTTAACATTCTGTTAACCAAGGACATGACTGGGGTTGGGAATGGGCTCCAGCGCTGCATATCAGAAAACAGTTAACATGCTTGGCTGCTAATCAGTGGGTTGGTGGTTTGAATCTACTCACTGGCCTTGGAAGAAAGGCTTGGCTATTCTGAAAAAAATCAAGCACTGAAAACCCTATGTAGCACAATTCTAGTCTAACACACAAGGGGCTGCCATGAGTCATAACTGATTTGGTGACAACTGCCTTTTATCCTTTGAAAAGCTAGAAACCTCAGGTTAATAAGCACAAAAATTCTAGATTTAAAAGAAGAAACTCACAAAAAAAGTATATAACAAAAGGACAAAAGCATACCCCAAAATACAAACAACCCACTCCACCCAGCCACTCCTCAGAAGGAAGATGGAGCAATCTACTTCCGTAGTGATACTGCCCCAGAAACCCAAGAAGGAGTCGCTATGAGTTGGGTCCAACTCAATGGCACATAACAACAACAACAACATAGAAAGACCAGTAAATTTAGGGGAAAAGGAAGTGGAGGGAGGAAAAAGTAAAGCACTATAAAAAGTATTTTCATTATAAAGAAACCTAACTTTCATGTTATTGTCAACAGATGAAGCCATTATTTCTAGTTATAGAAATGAACAGAGCTGGAACTTGGGAGCAGTGTGAAATGGGGAGGAGACCATGACTTTGACACCTGACTTACCAGCTTAGCTATATGGTCTACCTGGGCACTGGTGCCCCATCTGAATAGTGGATAACGATACCTCCTAACAAGATGGTTGTGAGAATTAAATGGGGTAAATATTCAAAGTGCCAAGCATCAGTGCCAACATTTAGCTGGTAGTCAATAAATCACAGTAACCATTATGTTTTATTTTTAGCTGAAAAACCTTCCATGCTATTTCCAACTCTTCATAGCTATGAAAATACCTTCTTGAGTGTTTTTAAAATTCACTCCACTTTAACTACAATAGAAAGCAACTCATAACTATTTTATTATTTTCACTATCTTACGATGAGTGGCTAAGGAATTAGAAAATGGAAAGAAAGTAAGAGGGAGGAGGGAGGATGAAGTCGAGTTAGGAGCCTATATGATCCACAAACTAGAAAACCGTTACTAAGAAAAAAAAAATTATATGTGTTCACTATTGATGACTCTCTTCTGGCCAGCAACTTGCTAGAATAAGACAAAACATAAGCACAAAGACTCTAGGGCTTAGGACAAAAGAAACTCACAAGTAAGTATGTTACAAAAATACAAAGGTCATATCCAAAAATACTGACAATCTACTAGAAGGACTAGATAATTCTGAATTAATAAGTACATTTAAAGAAAAATTTAAGTGTTAGACAGGAAGCTCTTTAGGTGTTAATAAACCACAGTTCTGACTAACAAGACTCATTCTGCTTGTTGTATACCACAGATTCTATAAGCGCTCACAAATTTAACAAAGAAATTCTGATCAAATCTAGGATTTAATTACGTAATCTCCTTAATTAAAGCAAATGCTAAAGCAAATGGAAGAAATAACAAGATAAAAGAGCTGAACAGAAGATTTCAAAGAGAAGCTCAAGAAGACAAAGTCAATTATTATTAATGAAATGTGAAAAGACCTGGAGTAAGAAAACAAAAAGGAAACAACACACTCAGCATTTCTTAAGCTGAAAAAACTGAAGAAATTTAAGCCTCAAGTTGCAATATTGAAAGATTCTATGGGCAATATATTGAACAATGCAGGAAACATCAAGAGAAGATGGAAAGAATACACAGAGTCACTGTACCAAAAAGAATTAGTCTATGTTTATCCATTTCAGGAGGTGGCATATGATCAAGAACCAATGGTATTGAAGGAAGAAGTTGAAGCTGCACTGAAGGAATTGGTGAAAATCAAGGCTCCAGGAATTGGTGGAATACCCATTGAAATGTTTCAACAAATGGATACTGTGCTGGAGGCATTCACTCATCTATGCCAAGATATTTGGAAGACAGTTACCTGGCCATCTGACTGGAAGAGATCCATATTTGTGCCCATTCCAAAGAAAGGTGATCCCACAGAATGTGGAAATTATCAAACAATATAATTAATATCACACGCAAGTAAAATCTTACTGAAAATAATTGAGAATGGTTGCAGCAATATATCGACAGAGAACTTCCAGAAATGCAAGCTGGATCCAGAAGAGGACATGGAATGAGGGATATCAAATGGATCTTGGCTGAAAGCAAAGAATACCAGAAAGATGTTTACTTATGTTTTACTGGACTGTGCAAAAACATTTAATTGTGTGGATTATAACAAATTATGGGTAACATTGAGAAGAATGGGAATTCCAGAACATTTAATTGCACTCATGAGGCACCTGTACATTGAGCAGGAGGCTGTCATTTGAACAGAACAAGGAAATACTGCATGATTTAAAATCAAGAAGCGAGTAAGCCAGGGTTGTATCCTTTCACCATACTTACTCAATCTACATGCTGAACAAATAATCTGAGAAGCTAGTATATGAAGAAGAACATGGCATCTTGGAGGAAGGCTCATTAACAACCTGCAATATGCAGATGATACAACTTTACTTGCTGAAAGTGAGGATGACTTGAAGCAGTTATTGATGAAGACTGAAGACTACAGTCTTGGTTCAGACCTCAATATAAAGAAAATGAAAATCCTTGCAACTGAACCAATAAGCAGCATCACAATAAATGGAGAAAAGACTGATGTTGTCAAGGACTTCATATTACTTGGTTCTACAATCAACACCAATGAAAGCAGCAATCAAGACATAAAATGACATACTGCATTGGGCAAATCTGCTGCAAAAGACCTCTTTAAAGAGCTAAAAAGCAAAGATGTCTCTTTCAACAGTAAGGTGTGCCTAACCCAAGCCATGGTATTTTCTATCACCTCTTATGCATGTGAGAGCTGGATGGTGAGTAAGGAAGACCAAAGAAGAGTTGATGCTTCTGAATTGTGATGTTGGCGAAGCATACTGAAAGTACCAAGGGCTGCTAAAAGAACTAACAAATCTGTCCTGGAAGAGGTGCAACCGGAATGCTCCTTGGAAGTGAGAATGTCCAGACTTTGTCGCACCTACTTTGGTCATGTTGTCAGAAAGGACCATTCCCTGGAGAAGGATATCATGCTTGGTAAACGAAAAAGGGGAAGACCCTCAACAAGATGGATTGACACAGTGGCTGCAATGATGGCATTAGGTATAGCAAGGATTGTGAGGCTGGCACAGGACAGGCAGTGTTTCATTTTGCTGTACATAGGGTCGCTGTAAGTCAGGGACAACTCAATGACACTTAACAAGAATTCAGTATAAAAATGATTTGCAGAGGACTCTGAGAATCAAGGTCACCTGGATTCAAATCATCCATACCCAGTCCCTCACACATGTGGATGTTGGAAAAGTACCCCTCATTGATTCTTGATATGTGTGTGCATATGCACACATACACATTCATGGCACCCAAAAATTTAGAAACCACACAGCTTGGCTTTTGTGACATTCTTCTCAAATTTACCTCTTGGAGTACTTCTATGAATTTTTCATGAAGACTTCCTTGTATTTTTCTGCCTACATTTAACCTCCATCACTTATGATTACCATCTGACTTTTCACATAATTTTCAAAAGACTTCTCCACTCAACTCTCTCACAGATAGTCATCTTGGACTGAATCAGGTATGTCATGTCTGTTGAAATGACTCCCCCTTTACTCAGGGTAAAAGCCATAGTTCTTATATGGAAAGCAAGCCCCAGGTGACCTGCCCAACCCTTGTCATTTATCTGACCTCATATCCAACTGTTCTCTCACTGCACTCCAGCCACACTGGCTCTTTGAGCACATCAGACACACTCCTGCCTTAGGGCTTTTGCATATACTGCTCCCTTTACCTGAAATCCACCAGGTAATTCCCTCACCTCTTTCAAGTTTTTTGCTCAAATATCTATTTCTCAGTAAAGCTGACCCTGATCACCTTAGTTAAAATGGCGATTTGTCAACACACCCCCATTCCACTTACTCTGCTTTATTTCTTCTTATTTTTCACTTTTTCATTTAAAACAATGCATTTCTTTATAATGCTTATTATTCATTGCTATCTTTCTCTGCTAGAATGTAAGTTCCACTAGGATGGCTCTTTGTGTATATGTTCACTAGAATAGCATGATACATAGGAAGTCCTTGTAAAGACTGGTTGAATGGTGAAAGAATAAAAAATTACTTTAAAACTGTAATTCTCGTGGAGAGAACACAATAGCACAGTCTTCGACAAAAATAACTATAAGCTGGGGTCCAGATTCTAAAGGCAATTAGAGAATATATTTTTATTTCAAGGAATTGTTGCTCAAGGAGTTGTTGTTGTTGTTCTTAAGTGCCGTCGAGTCCTTTCCGACTCATAGCGACCCCATGCACAGCAGAACGAAACACTGCCCGATCCCGCGCC
>NW_006921793.1:5129028-5134826 GCF_000298275.1 Orycteropus afer afer
GTAGGATTGCCCAACCTTCCTTCTGAGGAGTGGCTGGTGGGTTTGAACCGCCAGCCTTCTGGTGAGCAGTCAAGAGCAAGCCACTATGCTACCAGAGCTCCCAATCAAGGAGTAGTTACCTTCAAAAAGCCATAAACACACCACTAATGAAAAAACAACCATGAAGAAAATGTTAATGAGAAAATAAAAGGTGACATTCTATTGATCAGGAAACATATGTTAAACTGCACAACACAATAAAACTAGTCAGGTGACAGTTATATGTGCAGAAAAACGCCTACAGGAAGGAAGACTCAAAAGCCCTCATCACAATAGTGATGGGTCATAGTAACCTCTCTGCTTTGTCTCTCAGATGGTTTTTAAAAATAAATTTAAATATAGGAAACAAAAGCAGGCTTTTCTCAGGCTTTGTCTAGAGAATACATCAATGTGTTGACTTTTCTAATTCAAGGCTTTTAAAACATATGGAACTTCAGCTTCCTTTTTAAGTAGTTTGCTTTGCTGCTCTTGTGTGATTGTTTCAAAAAGTGGAAAAGAGAAGGATGCCAGGGATTTACTACAGTGTACATCTCAACATAAAGAAAACAAAAATCCTCACAACTGGACCAATAGCTGCATCACAATAAACGGAGAAAAGATTAAAGTCAAAGATTTCATATTACTTGGTTCCACAATCAACACCAATGTAAGCAGCAGTCAAGACATCAGACAATGGATTGCACTGGGAAAATCTGCTGCAAAAGACCTCTTTCAATAACAAAGATGTCTCTTTGAAGACAAAGGTGCGCCTAGCCCAAGCCATGGTATTTTCAATTGCCTCATATGCATGTGAGAGCTGGAAAATGAATAGGGAAGATTGAAGAATTGATGCTTTCGAGTTGTGGTCTTGGTGACGAATACTGAGAGTACCATGGACTGCTAAAAGAACTAACAAATCTATCTTGGAAGTAGTGCAGCTGGAATGATCCCTGGAAGTGAGAATGGCCAGACTTCGTCTCACTTACTTTGATCACGTTGTCAGAAGGGACCATTCCCTGGAAAAGGGTAGCATGCTTGGTAAAATGGAGGGTCAATGGAAAAAGGGAAGGCCTTCAATGAGATGGACTGACACAGTGGCTGCAACAATGGGCTCTGGTATAGCAAAGATTGTGAGGGTGGCACAGGACCAGGCAGTGTTTCGTTCTGTTGTACACAGGGTTGCTATGAGTTGGAGCCAACTCAACAGCACCTACCAACAACACTGTTAATTCATACTGCTTTCCAGTTCTTGGCTCAGTTCAATCCTTTGTTGTAAATCTTAAAGGAGAATACTCTAGTCATCACCATTTTGATGCTAGCTCGCTTATATATAGCCATCATCAATGCTCTATGTTAGAAAAACGAAAACAGAAAAACAGTTGCTATCAAGTTGATTCTGACTCATGGCGACCCCATGTATGTCAGAACAGAACTGTGTTCCACAGGGTTTCCAATGGCAGGTCTTTCAGAAGTAGATTCCAGCTCTTTCTTCCAAGGTACCTCTGGGTGCATGCAAACCTCTAACCTTTTAGTTAACGAGCAGTGTTAACTGCATGTCCCACTCAAGGACTATGGTGGGAAAACGGAAGGCAAACACAAAATACTTAACCAAAAATACAGATATAGATTTCACATTTTAAATAACTAAATAAACTAAATTTAGTGATATAGGCAGCCAATAGTGTAGGTATGAACCCTGGGTGCTAATAATAGAATTAATTAAAAAGCCATATTTAAAAGTTGAGCTATCATTAAAAATAGTAAACATTTCTATGTCTTCTATGATTTAACAGTATTCTAAACATTAATCTACAATGACCATAAATAGCAAAGGACATTCATAGTTAAAAAGTGACTGTGTTCCCCTCAGGAAAAGAGTTTGGGGTTATTCAGTATTGTACCAATAGTGTATACTCCTTACATGCATTCTGTACAAATTTATAAACAATATTAGTGCCTAAAACAAATCAAATTAACATACCAAAGGACAATAACCACGTTTTGAAATAAAATCCTATCTTCTGTCAAAAATTAAACAAACCCTGATGGAAGAAGAGTTCATGGGTTCCCCTAGGAAGAGGACAGTTGAGACTGTAGTATCTTCTGTTACTATCAAGAAAAAGAGATAGTCTTTAAAAGCTTGGATTTTCCATTGTCTAATTTCTTAGTCAACCATGCAAAATGACTAACAAATTTTAAGCAATAAAGTCATTATTGCAAAAGAAAAGTTAACTCAAGGCATATATATTAGTGGGTATATGCTGGATTAATGGAGGAAGAATCATTAACAACCTGAGATATGCAGACGATACAACTTTGCTTGCTGAAAGTGAGGATGACTTAAGGCACCTACTGATGAAGGTTGAAGAATACAGTCTGCAGTATGGATTACATCTCAACATAAAGAAAACAAAAATCCTCACAACTGGACCAATGAGCAGCATCACAATAAACGGAGAGAAGATTGAGGTTGTCAAGGAATTCATGTTGCTTGGTTCTACAATTGATGCCAACGGAAGCAGCAGTCAGGACATTAGACGACATGTAGCATTGGGAAAGTCAACTGCGAAGGAACTGTTTCAGGTGCTGAGGAGCAAGGATATCTCATTGAGGACTAAGGTGCACCTGACAAAAGCCATGATATTTCCAATCACCTTGTATGCATGTGAGAGCTGGACAACGAATAAGGAAGACCGAAGAAGAGTTGATGCTTTTGAGTTGTGGTGCTGGCGGAGAATGCTGAAAGTACCATGGACTGCTAAAAGAACTAACAGATCTGTCCTGGAGGAAGTGCAGCCAGAATGCTCCTTGGAAGCAAGAATGGCCAGACTTCGTCTCACCTATTTTGGTCATGTTGTAAGAAGGGACCATTCCCTGGAGAAGGATGTCATGCTTGGTAGGGTGGAGGGTCGACGAAAGAGGGGGAGGCCTTCAACGAGATGGATTGATACGGTGGCTGCGATGATGGGCTCAAGTATAGCAGGGATTGTGGGGCTGGCGCGGGATCGGGCAGTGTTTCGTTCTGCTGTGCATGGGGTCGCTATGAGTCGGAAAGGACTCGACGGCACTTAACAACAACAACAAATATGCTGGATGGTGCAAATGGTTAATGTGCCCAGCTGATAATTGAAAGGTTAGAGGTTCAAGTGCATCCTGAGGCATCTCGGAAGAAAAGCCTGGTGATCTACTCCCCAAAAACTAACCACTGAGAACCCTATGGAGCACAGTTCTATACTGAAATATATGAGGTTGCCATGCCAGAATCAACTCAACGGCAGCTGGTTTGGGGTGGGGGGGCAAGCAAGGTATCCTATCTTATAAAAACCACTGTAAAAACTGCATATTCTCTCATCCTTAAAGGCCTGGTTAGATCAAATTACACTGAAGCAGAAGAATCAGGAATGAATACGTTTGCAGAAGAAAAGAGGGGAAACTAAATTCCCAAGTACAAGTCCAGGAAAATAACCTTTCCTTAATAATGCTACATGCCAGGGTGGTTTATTAATTCATTGCAGCAAAAATATGAAACATAAGCAAAATAGTATATGCATGCAAGTCACATACATATGATTTTGCATTTGTTGACTCATGATGAAGTGGGTGAGACATTTGTGCCTTGATGTTTGACTTTCATTCATTTTTCAAAGAAGGTATCTATTGATGAATTGGTCAATGGAAAAATTTCAAAAGCATTTATTATATAGTTAACAGCTCCATTTTAACTCAAAGTGCCTGCAAGCCTGTCACAGAAACCTATAAGGAGCAGCAATAAAACAAGCTTTGCTTTCGCTGCTGAGATGCCCTGTGGCTGTTTCAATGTATTAGGAACACAGTGCCGCTTTCAGACCCTGGTGGTTTCAGGGTTTTTTTTTGTCCCTTAAAAAACAAAAACAAAAAACACGGGCATAACTCTCACCAGCAGACTGCTTTTTACCAAAATCCCTGACCACAAATACTTTCTGTACGACAGCTTTATGAAGACGAAACTGGAAAAGCTGCAAATGTGAAGATAAATACTCTGATTTATCAAAGCCTTTTGACACACATGTCATTTTGAATAAAGGAACCTGATTCAAATCAATGAACCTGAGTTCATTTAGTACAAGATGGATCACCAAAACAGGTAGGAGTACCATTTTCTCTCGATTTCAATTTGTAACCCCTGACACAGAAGTTGCCATCAGTTCATCAATAAATATCTAGAACAGTGCCGATGAGATAGTTTACTCCCAAACTGACCTACTGAACCTAAATTTAATCAGCAGAATAATGAGTCATGCAAAAGCCTTCACATTTTGGGATGTTGTGATAACCAAATACCACCAAACCAAAACCAAACTCACTGTCATTGAGTCAGATTCAACTCACAGTGACCTCTCCTTGGGTTTCCGAGGTGATATCACAATGGAAAGACATTGCTCAACCTTCCTTCCGAGGAGTGGCTGGTGGGTTTGAACCACCAGTGTTCTGGTTAGCAGTCATATTTCTTAGGCAGAACAGTATATAAAAGATAGAGAATACATGGAGGTTGGATGAGCTCTTGAAATGACTGCACTGCGATAATCTTTAAACTTTAAATAAAAAAAAATATCCCCTGAAGTCTTCTTGAAACCAAACAACAGTTTAGCTTCACTAGTTTAAAAAAAAAAAAAAAAAAGTCTGCCTTGAACATTATGCTTGTTTAAGAACTATCTAGATAGAATCAAATTGACATCAGAAACTCGAAAGATTAAACAGGAACCTTAAGGGGCAATGAGCTTCTATTAATGGGGAGAAAAACTCAGAGGAGGGCAAGAATAGCTGTACAATCCAAAGAATGCAAGCAATGTCACTGAATTATAGATGTAGAACCTGTTGAATGGGTGTATGCTTTACTGTGTATACTCTCAGCAAAATTTGTTATTGTTGTTATTGTTATGTGCCATCGAGTCAAATCCGACTCATAGCGACCCCTCCTTGGGTTTCCGAGGCAGTATCACTACGGAAGTAGGATTGCCCAACCTTCCTTCCGAGCTCAGCAAAATAAGATTTTGAAAAAAAGAGAATCAGGAACAAAGACAAAGAGTTTTATTAATCAAGTTAGTAGTATATTGATGTAAAAAGAGATCCAATTACGATGTAAAGATTCAAATGTATAATACTAGGAGTGTTCCACACTTATGGAAAGATAGACTGTTAAAACAGAGGCAAGAATTTCTCTTCCATTTCAACATCAAATGCATAAATCCAACAATTAAAAGCCTTCTGGTGACTACACTAAAACAAATTTTACATTAAAAGGCAGAAAAGTGGGAGAGGAACCTTCCTCATTTTATTTAGAATCTGACCACTGCCATGAAGCACACTTCAGGAAGAAAACACCTGCTACTGCCCTGTTATATCTGGGTCATTAATGGCCACTGTTTCCTAGCAACAGTATTGTCCTGGGTGCATTAAACACTTTATTCCTAACCCTCACAGCACACTTGGGAAGAGGGTGTTCACTTCACAGAAGCTGGGATTCAAACATGGGTCTGAGGGACTTCTGTGATCCCGCCTTTTCTGTGTCACATGCTTTCTCAGATATGGATGGAAGCAGAGTTACAAGAACTCAATGTGAATTATGAGGTTACCTACAAAGGCAGTTCTAACCTGTCCTGTAGGGTTTTTAGTCTATTTCTGTCTTTATCTCTAAGGTGTGTCTCCTGTAGGCAGCATATTGATGGGTTTTGTTTTCTTATCCAATCTGCAACTCTCCATCTCTTGAGTGGTGCATTTAATCCATTAACATTCAGGGTAAT
>NW_006921793.1:5137131-5146549 GCF_000298275.1 Orycteropus afer afer
TTGAACCGCCAGCCTTCTGGTCAGCAGTCAAGTGCTTTAGCCACTATGCTACCAGAGCTCCTATTAATAATAATAGTTGTTTTAAAACAGACAAATAAAAGGAAACTAATCACCAGAAAAAAGAAAGCGAAAAAGAAAAAATGAAAAAAAATCGGTGGAAGACAGGGCAGGGCACTTAGGCACTGCCTGAGCACACAGACTGTGATGGGGTTCCTGTGGGCCCAGAAGGTAGGTGGGAGTGGGGGATGGCCGCACCTCCATTCACCAAGCGAGTGTGGGGTATAAGAGTAACAAGAGGAATGTCTCACCTTTCAGTCTTGCAGGTCCAGAGTGTCCTTGGGGTTGCTGGAAAGCAGAACGTGTTCTTAAGCCCCAGGAATCTGTGAGAGCACTGTTTCTTTAAATATCCAAAACAGTCAAGCTGTTTTTAAACATTCAAAATGGCGGTGCCCTCCGGACCGGCAAAAGTCCACAGCTCAGCCTGCCTTTCTTTTCACCTTCTCTGTTTATTCCCCAACCACCTGCACAGTCCTCCATGCAGTCCCTGGCTAGCAGGGCTAGGTTAATTCTTTTTAAGTTAATTCTTAGTTCCTACAACCACTTGGGAATCTCCAAGCTGTCTGTGCTCTGCCATCAGGACCGCTGCCAGATCACAGCTCCATCTGTCTTCTTTTTTGGTATTTTCATGCAAATTCTTCTGCTAGTTGGGCTTTAGTCCACTTCTATATCCTCCCCTTCAAGGCTCAGGGGTCCAGGATTATCTTCTGTGTCTGTGTTAATTGGCTTCCCTTTTCTTTGTTGAAGAAGGTCTGTGCAGTCTTTCTGCCTAGTCCACCATCTTACCAGAACCCCTCTGTCCTATAGGGTTGCTAGGAGTCAGTGGGTTTGGTTTTTGGTTTAGACATAAGAGAAATGATGAGGAACATGTCTGGAGTTAAGATGAAATAGGTATTTTAAGGGCAGCACCCAAGAAAATAGAGCAAGAAATAGGTACCACATAGAGCTGATAATCATTCATTACTGCAAATATTGATAATCATTAAAATGGGATAAAACTGTTGTGTTTTGCAGTGTCCAACACAGCCAGACTCAACCTATTCCTTCCACATGTTGGAGGAATCTATTAGAGATGTGTTTTCATAAGAAAACATTTCTTACTTTACAATGGAGAAATAAAAAAAGGACAACGTCAAATAGGCCACATAAAGCTTTGGAATGACCTAATTGTTAAGACCATAGACCAAGTAAGTACACAGAACAAGAGGCAGTCAGTCAAACAGAAGAAGGGGGCACTGCATGGTTTAAAATCGGGAAAGGTGTGCATCAGGGTTGTATTCTTTCACCATACTTATTCAATCTGTGTGCTGAGGAAATAATCTGAGAAGCTGGAGTATATGAGGAAGAATGGGGCATCAGGATTGGAGGAAGACTCGTTAACAATTTGTGATACGCAGATGACACAACCCTGTTTGCTGAAAGCAAAGATGATTTGAACCACTTACTGATGACGATCAAAGACTACATTCTTCAGTATGGATTACACCTCAACATGAAAAATCTGATAAGCAACATCACAATAAACGGAGAAAAGGCTGAAGTTGTCAGGGATCTCATTTTACTTAGATCCACAATCAACACCCATGGAAACAGCAGTCAAGAAAGGAGATGACATTTCACACTGGACAAATCTGCCACAAAAGTAACTCTTTAAAGTGTTAAAGAATAAAGATGTAATTTTGAAGACTAAGGTATGCCTCACCCAAGCCATGGTATTTTCACTGGACTCACATGCATGTGAAAGCTGGACAATGAGTAAGGAAGATCGAATAGGAATCAATGCTTTTGAAGGATCAAAATAGGATATCCTGGAGTCGGAGAACAATGTGGAACAAAACTCAGTATCATAAAGACCAGGCTTACTGGTTTAATAGGGACTGGTGAAATCTCCTAGACTATGTGGTACCTAGTCAGTCATCAGGCCTGGAATTAAACTCACTCTCATGGTTTCCAGCCAAACAATTGAGAGGAGTATAGGGTGAATATTTACATCAGCTAGGTACACTCCTTAGAACAATCAACCATGGGAGAAACGCAATATTTGCGCAGGGCATTAATGCATGGGAAAGGATACAGGGAAAAGGTAGCCACAGGGAGGAAGTGGGAAGAGGGCTGTTACATTGTGGGGGTTTCAATCAATGTCATGAAACAAAATGTGTATGAACTGTTGTATGGAGGATGAATTTAATCTGTAAACTTTTCCCCAAAATCACTACAAAAAAATTAAAAAAAAACAGAATCGACACTTCAAATTCTGGCATTAGCAAAGAATACTGAAAATATGATAAACCCAGAAAAACAAATAAATCTGTTTTGGAAGAAGTACAGCCAGAATGCTCCTTAGAAGTGAGGATGGCCAAACTTCATCTTACATACTTTGGTCATGTTGTCAGAAGGGACCAGTCCCTGGAGAAGGATATCACGCTTGGTAGAAAGTCAGTGAAAAAGGGGAAGACCCTCAGTGAGGTGGACTGGCACATGAATACATGAGTGTGTTCACTTTGTGATTTAGTCATGTTCCTATACTATAATAATATATTTTTTACAAGTTATTTTTATAACTGTTATATATGATTGATTTAATCATGTGTTCCTGAAATTTGACAGATATCTACATCCCTGGATTACTACTCTTTTCAGGCTTCACTGGATGGTGCAAATGTCTAAGTGCAAACTAACCAAAATGCTAGTCATTCAAATCTACCCAGAAGCACCTTCTAAAAAGTCACAGCCATTGAAAATGCTATGGGGCACAGTTCTACTTGGAAACACATGGGGTCACCATGAGTCAGCACTGACACCAAGGCAACTGGATGGTTTTGGTTTTTAGGCTTCCGTACCATTAATGGGGAGTCATTTTGAGCATCATTTGAACAACAATCCACCACAGTATCCTAACAAACATCCTCAATATGGGACATAAAAGCTGGATGGAATACTGATTCCATCTTGTACCTCCCCCTAAATTGACAGCTTCTTCTTGCTGCCTCCTATTTTTCCCTCTGGAAGGTCTGGGAAGAGAGGGAAAGGAAGAAAGAAAACCCAAGCAGGCGGATGCTCTGTGGGTTTCTGTCAAGACCAATTCCAGGCTGGGGAAGAATGAGAACTAGACAGGGAAGGGGCTGTTCATCTTATGCCATTTTATGAAAATTCTGTTCCCCACTGTGGTGGTTAAGTTTGTGTGTCAACTTGGCGGGGCCTGGTTGAGTGGCTGGGCAGCTGGATATAGTTATTCCCCATGATAAGACTGGTAATTAACTTCATGGTGGAATGTATTGGAGCAGCTGAGTAGCAGCTTTAGGGAGGTGATCTGCTTCCCGTATGTAAAGAAACAGCTTTGGGAATGATCTCTAGCTTATGGCATGCTTGAACCCTGCATGTAGCCATGTCATTTTTCAGCAGCCTGCCGTGCTCTGCAGACCTTGAGACTTTCAATGGACTTGAAGTAATGGCCCTCTGTGTGGTTTGGTAGCATCGGGACTGTGCCTTTTTATTTGTCAACCTTGCGCTTGTCAGCCTCATCAGCCAGCAGTTGAGTGAAGAAAAGCCTCCAGCTTCAGGGAGCAGGGAGCAGGAGGAAGAGCTGAAGCCCAAGGTCGAGGAGCTTGCACCCAGCCCCTAGAGCCTGGCACTTTGAACTCGGACTTCTAGCCTCCAAAGTGTAAGAGTGGCACTAGGTAACTAGAACACCTACTAATATCACTTGGGAGAGAGGAGCTATGAAAAGTGATAAAAGTGTTTAAGAATTGCTCTACAGTACTGGCCCTCTACAGAATTATATATCCTTGGAAATAAAAAATAATGAAAATCACATGCTTCTAGTACACACATTTCTAGTACAAAGAGAAAACATACAGAATTGGCAAATCTGCCACAACATACAAAAGGAAACTCCATAACATATTGAGGTTCCAGGTAGTGCTATTTTACTATTATTCTATAATAGCTACGATGTAGCAACAACTATTATTCATAATTGAGCTCCAGGAATCTTCCTGACAAGTTATTTACTAATCAGACTGGGAAGCCATCATTTTCCAGCTGTTCACAACAAAGCATCCTGAATTGCTATGACAGTGTTCACTTCACATTCTCTATCTAATTTAGATTAAGGGGAAAAAAAAAATCAATTACTTTATTGTTGTTGTCAGGTGCTGTCAATTTGATTCCAATTCAGCAACCCCATGTGACAGAAGACAACTACCCCATAGTTTTCTTGGCTGTAATTTTTCTGGAAGTACATCACCAAGTCTTTTTCCCGCAAAGACACTGGGGTGGGTTAAAACTTCCAACCTTTCGGTTAGCAACCAAGTACTAACCGTTTGTGCCGCCAGGGCTCTGTACCCATTGCTGTTGAGTTGATTCTGACTCATAGCAACTCTATAGGACTGAGAACTGCCCCGCAAAGTTTCCAAGACTGTAAATCTTTACGGTGCAGATTGTCACATCTTTCTACCATGGAGTGGCTGGTGGGTTTGAACCACTGACCTTTTGGTTAGTAGCAGAATGCTTTAACCATTGCACCATCAGGGCTCTTCAGTGCCCCAAGAAAAGAGTTTTATAAATATAATCCCCATATGCCCTGGATAACAATTAAGAAGGCAGCCAAGTGTCATGGAGGCCACTATGTCTTTACTTAATGGCTAAAGGCAGAAACACAGCATCTCGAAGACACCCAGATAAGGCTTTAGCTGGCCAGGGCCTGATGCATCCAAGGATCTTTACTGGCCCAAATGGCAAAGGGAATTAGGAAAAGAATTCGGGAAGGGAATAGCTGTGAAGGCAGAGACTGTTGAAGATTGTCTAAAACATACATCACGTGTACTCAACACATTTTGACCACAGAAAGTAGATGAGAGAATACCATATATATTTTAAAAAAACAAACAAACAAAAACATCAAAACTCACGGCTGTTGAGTCGGATCTGACTCATAGTGACCCCTCCTTGGGATTCCAAGGCAGTATCTCTATGAAGTAGATTGCCTAATCTTCCTTCCAAGGAGTAGCTAGTGGGTGTGAACCACCAGCCTTCTGGTTAGCAGTCAAATGCCTTAGGCACTATGCCACCAGATATATATATATATATATATATATATATATGAAGAGAGAGAGAGAGAGAGAAGGAGGGAGGGAGAGAAAGAGAGAGAGAGAGAGAGCACTCTGGTGGCATAGTGGTTAAGGTATCTGGTTGCTAACCAGAAGGTCATTGGTTCAAACACACCAGCTGCTCTGTGGAAGGAAGATGGGCAATCTACCTCTGTGACAATTTATAGCCTCGGAAACCCAAGGGGGTTGCTGTGAGTTGGAACTGACTTGATGGCAGTAAGTTTGAGCTAAGTGTGTACATACATATACACACACACACATATAAAAATTATATACATACACATATAATATATATATATATTTTTCCTGATGATGAAAAATTTTTTTTCTTTTAATGACTAGAAAAAAGATCTCTATAAGGGCAACATTTCAAAGAGTAAACTCTTTCAAGAAAATGTCAAATTATTATTCCATCAAGCTGTTCAAACGCAAATGGATCATGAATTTCGGCTTGGTAAAACCTTGCAGACAGTTATAAATTATATGTGAAAACTTGGAATATCAAGGCTACCCACACAAAATAAATCTTATATATGGAGCAGTGGGTCCAGCAAGAACTGTACTTTCCTTGTCCACTCTGCCAAAACATACAGCTAGATTATGTGTGCCAAGATTTTCTCATGAAAATGGGATTTCCTTCATGAAAGATTGGGTGATAGAGTATGAGTGTAACTTGAGTTTTTTTTTTTTTTTTTTTTCTTTCCAAGCCACAATTAAAACACAAAGAAAATCAAGAGCTACCTAGAATTGAGAAAACATTTGCAAAACAAGCAGATAAACCACTATATAAATGAGATATTTTAAATCCAAATTCACAAATGAGACAAAATGAAGGATTTTTATCCTGCAATTACAGAGCTGAAGAGCAAATATTCCTAGTGCATTTAACATATTTTTGTTGTTGTTATTGGGTATTGGTGAATGAATTCCAGCTCATAGAGACCCCATGTGACAAGCAGAATTGTCCCATAAAGTTATCTTGGCTGTAATCTTCATGGGGGCAGATTGTTGGGTCTTTCTCCCACAGAGTAGCTGGATGGGTTCAAACCACCAGCCTTTTGGTTAACAGCTGTGCACTTAACTGTTGTGCCATCTGGGCTTCTTATTTAACATATTAACCAACTAACAAAACTATGATTTATGTGCAAGCTTTCAGACATAGTTCACTAGTGATGAAACTGAGAATATATGTTAGTTATAAATATAAAGATGACTAAATTGTATTCTGGTTCTTGAGAATTTAATTGCTCTGGAGTTAACAGCCTATTATAGTTGTGATGTTTTTTTAAAAAAAACTGTTACCACACAACAAGGAGACAAAATTATGGGGCTTTGCAAACAGTCTCTGAATTATTCTAGATAGGGGGAGCGTTTCTGTTTTTGGTCCTCTAAAGACTAAAAACAGTCAACAGTAAATAGAATGTAAGAATCTAAAACTTTTTATTTATGTCCATGATAATAAAATATTACTAGAAATACATTTTTATTTGAAGACCTGAGTTTTTATTTCCTCAAGAGTAAAAAGTTAATAACAATCAAAGATATGCCAATTAAAAAAACCTTAAAAAGTGGTCTTCAAGAATTTTCCATTAAAAAAGTATAATTAGAAACAACAGATCAAGATGAGTATATAACATTTCCAGGAACAGGTTAGAAAACAATAGGGATAAATTCAGTATGTTTATTGTCGACACTGTAACAATAATGAAAGTCAATAATAACAATGAAAGTCTCAAATGAAAAATTATCTTAATCAAATCTTCAAAACAGGAAAAAGAAAGGCTGTGAATTTCTCTTTATGCCATTTGAACCATATTTTAACTAAAACATAATTGCCTTTTTTATTCTACTATCTGAGTGCACCCACTGAAACAAACTAATGAAAATTATAGCAACAGATCTAAAAACCTCTTTATTAACTATTTGTAGGCCATGATTCTCAACCCCTAATCAAAAGTCAATCCCCTCTTGATAAAAGTATTGAAAGAATATATTAATTATTTTATGGTTTACAAGCCAAAAGCTTTCTATTATCATAGATAATTTAAAATGACATAAATATACTCATTTCTCTAATGCAATGTAGTTTTAAAGCACTATTTAATGTTAATGGTCATTATACTAAAGTTGGCGGTTTAAACCAACTGTTCCATGGGGCAATAACTTGGCAATGTTTCTGTAAAGATTGTAGCCAAGAAAACCCTATAGAGCAGTTCTACTCTGTCACATGGGGACATTGTGAGTTGAAAACAACTCAACAGCACCTAACAACAACATTATTATTGGGTCCTGTGATTTTCACAGTGCCAGGGACCACATGTCCATATTACTGTGTCTTTTTTCAAAATGAAACAAAACAAAAAAAAAACATATGGCCTTATTCACAATTTTAAACTCTTCCTATTGTAAATGTAAAAATCTTCTCATGCTCTCATGACAGATAGTTGTTTGCCAAAAGGTTTGGAGAAACAAATTTCTAGACAAGTATTTTGCTTATTGTTGACAGTGTACCTGAGTGTCTACATTCAACTGATTGATTTGGCTGCCTTTTGCACAAGATGGCTAACTACTACAGCAAAAGAAATTTTAAAAACTCTGAATTCCACAGTATTAGAAACTAGGGAACTTGAATATAATCCTAGGCAACAGCCTCTACTCAGTGCCTTCTTACATGTTCCTCAAGGATTTCCCTTTTGTTCCCAATATGGGTCACCTAAGAAATACCTCAGTCTTGGTCACATGGCATTCACAGAGAACCATATTCAGACAAGGAACATGATTGACAACAGAGAAAGAAGACAGTGCGGCTCCATGGCTGCTGCCAAGCAGGGTGAACAACAGTCCAAATGACAGCATCCAAAACAGCAGGTGAACTTGGGTCAGTCAGGCCGGTGTTCAATCTGGGAGAAGCTGCAGTTCACCAAGACTTTCTCACCCTTGAAGTACTTCTTATAAAATACGATTTAGGTCTTGTGGACTCTCTGGTAAGCCCTATACCAGCACTTTTCAGGCACTATCTAACTTAACCCTTGCCCACTAAAAAACCCCACTGTCATCGAGTCCTTAGGCACTTGACTGCTAACCAGAAGGCTAGTGGTTCAAACCCACCAGCCACTCCTCAGAAGGAAAGCTGGGCAGTCTACTTCTGTAGTGATACTGCCTCAGAAACCCCAGGAGGGGTCATTATGAGTCGGGTCTGACTCCATGGCACATAACAACAACAACAGCCATCAAGTCGATTCATAGTGACCATACAGGTCAGAGTATAAACTAACCCACAGGTTTTCCAAGGCTGTAAATCTTTATGGAAGCAGATGGCCTTATCTTTCTCCCCCAGAGCAGCTGGTAGGTTCAAACCACCAATCTTCTGGTTAGCAACTGAAAGCCTTAACCACTGTACCACCATAGTTCCTTTTAACTTCTGCAGACTCTATTAAAAAGTATATGAGGAAGAAAGTAAGGCGCAGGAAAAGTAGATAATTTGCCCAAGATCACATAGTGGATCTAAGAGTTAAACTCAGGTTTACCCTGGGCAGCACAAACGGTTTGCTCTTGACTACTAACCAAAAGGTTGGTGGTTCAAATCCACCCAGCAGGACTGCAGAAAAAAAGTCCAGTGATCTGATTATGCATAGATTACAGCAAAGAAAATACTATGGAATAGGTCACACAGGGTCGCCATCAATCAGAACTTAATAAAATGGCAACAAGTTTTTAGTTTGTTTCTGCCCAATTCTAAAGCTTTGACAAAGCAGGTGATAATATGTAGTTCCTAAAAACTAATTATGTCAAATATTCTTTTATTCCATAAGATTTCCAAAGCAGCAATGCTCAAACAAGCTACGGCTTTAATAACTGAGTAGTTCAAATATAAAGGTTATTTATGGCAAAAACTGATTTCTTGGAAAATTTAACTATTTATGGCACAGGGTTAATTTTTCAGTCCTCTAGACACACTTGAGTATTAGCATCTCTTTTCTGCAATGATATGATGCAATTTTTTCCCCCTAGAATTTTCATTAGAATATTCCTGCATTGGCCCCACATCACCTGAAGAACCTGATACCCACAACTTTGGATGAATTAGATGGTGACTGCAGTGTAGTAAATTACTTTGTGTGACTTTTCTACCCATAAGTCTTTGTAAACTCCAAGGTGGGATTTGCTATGAGCAACTGAGGAGCTCCTGATTGCTGAAAGTGTCCACCTGGAGTATTTCTGTTGGGAGTGGCACAAAACAATGTTCTGGGAGG
>NW_006921793.1:5146864-5174126 GCF_000298275.1 Orycteropus afer afer
GAGAGGTGGTGGGTGCTTTGGGAGGAACGGTTGGTGAAAGGGCTGGAGGGAGGCAGCATGTTTGGCCTTGCAGTAATAGGCCTTGGGTTACTGCTGGTAATGCTGTCTTCCTCCTATGAGATTAGAGGAGGTCAGAACATGTGGCCTCCTCGCCGTTTTTGCAGTGACTTTTGTTCTTTCCCTGAAGCTGCTTTCAATTCTTAGAACATTTTCAGATCCAACCGTTTCTATGTGTAGGTTTAATTTTCCACTTTGATAAGTAACTCAGGCTTGCTTTAATCATGTGGACTAAAGTCCTTTAATATGTTAACTGATTGGTTAAGGGCTGGTAAGGGTATGTTTCTTGATGATTCCACAGAAACTAATGGGGTCATCATCAAGTGACAGGGAAACAAGCCAAAGGGTATAAAATGATCAAAATAGGGTTAAGTGTTCTCAGTTTTATGAAGGCAATGATGACAGCGTGTAGGAGAAGCCCAGCACAACCTGGCTTTCCAGATCACCAGTAATGGAGGACTTTCGTGAACCCCAAGAGCAACAAGGGCACTCAAATATCATAGCTGAAAAAATAACACAAAAGGAGCTGGTGAAAGGTTGAGATCACATTCCAGGTGCATAACCCCAAACTTCTCCACGTTCCTTCACATATACTGAGGAGCAGCTGCAGGAGGTACCTGCACATTTCCAAATTGGAAATTCAAATTTGCATTTTAGATACACATAAGTGTCTTAGTTACCTCATACTGCTATAACAGAAACAGTACTAAGAAGTGGCTTTAAAGAATAGAAATTAAGTTTCTCACGGTTTAGGAGGCTGGTAGGTGCCATCGAGTCAATTTCAACTCATATTAAATGCAAGGGACAGAGTAGAACTCCCTCACAGGGTTTCTTAGGCTATAATCTTTTGAGGAGCAGACCATCAGGTCTTCCTTCCTTGGAGCCACTGGATGAGTTTCAACCAGCAACTTTTGGTCAGTAGCTGCCACCAGGACTCCTGTTTGTTGTTATTGTTGTATGCTGTCAACTCAGACTCATAGAGACCCCTCCCTGGGTTTACGAGGCAGTATCACTACAGAAGTAGATTACCCAACCTTCTTTCTGAAGGAGTGGCTGGTGGGTTTGAACTGCCAGCCTTCTGGTTAGCAGTCAAGTGCCTCAGGCACTACGCTACCAGAGCACCTTGACTCCTGTTTAGAAGCGTAGGAATCTGAATTCAAAGTATGTTCCAGAAGAAGGGCCTTCTTTGTTTATTTCAGCTTCCAGTAGCAGCCAATCCTTCATCATTGTCAGATAATGTCTGTCTTCCCCTGTGTACATGTGAATATCTGTGTGTCTACGCTGTTTTTCATGTAACTCAGAAATGATTAGATTTACAATCAGGCATGACTTCTGCAGACTGTTACATTACATCGCATTATGGAAGGTGATTGTATTACATCAGATCAGATTACATCCACAGGTATAACAAAACAAAACAAACCTCACTGCCATCATGAGTCGATTCTGACTCATAGTGACCCCCACTGGGTTTTTGAGGCAGTAAATCTTTATGGAAGTAGATTGCCCTATCTTCTTTCCATGGAGTGGCTGGTAGGATCCATAGGTATAGGGGTTAGGATTTCAACACATTTTTTTTTTTTTGAGGGGGAGGCGGAATTCAAACCATAACAATGGGCCTTTTATAAAGGATGCAGAGCTGATAGAGAACTAATATTGCATACTCCAACAACAGCATTTGTGTTGGTCTAAACCTGGGCTTCATCCAGCAGCTCATATGAACCCACAGAGAGCCCATCCTTTGGGTAGATTTTTAGAAAAGCAGTGTTCATGTTCTTTGATGATAATTTTTGGGGAAGTTCTGAATAAATGATTGCTTCAAGGCAGTTTTGTTAGAATTCAAACTCCAATAAATCCTTAGGATTATTTATTTATTATTTAGTCTCAGTTGTCACATGGACACCAAGAAACCAAGTTAAATCTGTTCAGTCTTCTTGAAGTTAAGAAACCAACCATCTTAATGTCTCCATCAGGTGTTACACTATTTACTGTCAGGGATAAAAGAAGTGACAGGAGAAGAGAATGCATATTTTCCTTTCCAATTCATCCTAACTTCCTAAAATCATTTTTAAAATTCAGTCTCTGATGGTTCATGACAGGCACAGGTGTGTTCCCAAGTGGCAACTAACAGGCTGAGCAAGACTATACTGAGACAAACATCCACCAGCAAAAGATATACATCCAGATATGGGAGGGGGGGTTGGGTGGGCTACTGACCACACCTGGGCCAATGAGAACCTTTTCATTTAATTGGCACTGCAATGGAGAAGCCAAGAATACCAGTCTGCAGACAGAGGTAGAAAAGAAGGCAGATGTAGAAAAGGTAGCCCAGGAGGGAAAGACACGTGGGCATGACAGCTCATCCTGATTCTGACAGCCTCACAATCCTCAATGACATTGCTCTTCTAGGTGTCTTACACACTCTTTTAACATTAGAATCAAGTTCCTTTTTCTGCTAAGGCATCTCAAAATAGTTACTTATAACCTGAGAAGTCCTAGTAGTTCAGAAATACACAAGCTTTTTTTCAGTCTTATTCATAAGAAAATAATGTCTTTTTTTTTTTTTAGTGAATATAAGTATCCAGATTTCACAGACAAATAAGATCGAGCTTAGATTTATATTTAAAAGTTCTATAATAGAGAATTATGACAAATCATTTAAGGAAAATAAAAATAAACTGATCCCGCCAAGTTATACTTAGTTGAGAGTTGTTTTCTTTTTTAACATGTTCTACTGTGGGTTCAGGCTATATATAATTTTATGGGGGAAAAGCAGAACAACAAGTGAATGCTGTGAACTTATTCTTGACTTTCCATAATGGATTCTATTTTTACCTCAAACATTTTGCTAATTGTTTTAAAAAATAAGCTCAAAAAGATGTAATACATGCATCTGAAAATGTGTAATCCTTATATTTTACACAGACACATAATACACACACACACACACACAATTCCATACACAAAAGAGCAAGGTTGTAAAGGCAAGCAGTGGAAAACCCCTCAATTGTTTCCTAAAACTAAAGTCAGGGTAGAAAGCTTCAGAGGAACAGAGCAGATGCAAAAGAAATGGGGGGAGGGGATAAATGTGGACTACATGCTGGTGATAGTGGGGGCAGACCCAGGTGACTAGCCTAACCAAAAACCCAAACTCACTGCCACAGAGTTGGATCTGACTCATAGCAATCCCTCCTTGGGTTTCCGAGGCGATGTTGTTGTTATGTGCTGTCTAGTTGGACCCAACTCATAGCAACCCCTCCTTGAGTTTCCGAGGCAGTATCACTATGGAAGTAGATTGCCCCGTCTTCCTTCCGAGGAGTGGCTGGTGGGTTTGAACCACCAGCCTTCTGGTTAGCAGTCAGATGCCTTAGGCACTACGCTACTAGAGCTTCCTAGGTGACTAGCCTAGCCCTTGAAAAATGCAGGGCCAGACAGTAAAAGTGGTGAGAATTCCAGGAAACGGATAGCTGCCTTTAACTGGCAGATGCTGAAGAGCCCAGGATGGTTTCCCACACAAACTCAGGCACCCTCACCAGTCCCTTGCTCTGGGAATCATATTCTCCCTGATTGAATGGGGTGACAATTTTGCCACTTACCCCAGTGTATAGAGGGGATCAATTGAAAACTCAAAGTCCATCTTTACCTTCTTTGGGAAATAAGTGGGCAGAGACTAATCACCTGACAGAAACTAAGGCACCTGAAAAGGGCCTTAGACTATAACTAACTAACCACTGCTATTGAGTCAATTCTGACTCATAGCATCCCTATAAGGCAGAGTGCAACTGCCCCATAGCGTTTTCCAAGGCTATAAATCTTTATGGAAGCAGACTGTCTCATATTTCTCCCATGGAGTGGCTGGTGGGTTGATTAGTGACCTAGAAAAATTTCAATTTCCAAATATATTCATAGGCTCAGTGCCAACAGATCCAAGCAATGGAGCAGAGCCATCCAAAATGGAGATTTTTAATTTTTTTGTGTTGAGAACATATACAGCAATACACGCACAAATTCAAAAGTTTATACAAATACAATTCAGTGCCACTGATTACATTCTTTGAGTTGTGTCACTGATCTCAACTCTCTTCTTCCTCCATTAACATAAATTCACTGTCCCTTAAGGTTCCTATCTAATCTTACAAGTTACTGTTGTCAGTTGGATCCCATATAGATAGTTCTTGAAAGAGTGCAATGCTCAAGGCAGACATTTTTACTACTTAAGCGAGACTACTGCTTGGTTTAAGAAGACATCAGTGGATATTTTTGGTTTAAGGCTTAAAGATTGTCATGGGGCAATAATTTCAGGGGTTCACCCAGCCTCCATGGCTCCAGAAAGTGTGGAGTCCATGAGAATTTTAAATTCTGTTCTGCATGTTTCCCTTTTTGATCCGGATTCTTCTACAGAATCTCTGATCAAAGTGTTCAAGAATGGTAGCCCACACAGCCAGTTCTTCTCGTCTCATGGCAAAGGAGGTAATTGTTCATGGAGGTAATTAGCCTCACGTTCCACATCCTCCTCCTATTCCTGACTCTAGTTCCTCTGTTGCTCCAGGTGAATAGAGACCAACTGTTGTGCTTTTGATGGCAACCTGCAAGCTTCAACGGCACATAACAACAACATACAACAAACTAGGAGGTAGAACAGAAGGGGCTTAATTTTCTAAAATCTCTTATTTCTCTTGTGTTCATGCCCACTCTTGTTCTATATCTGGTGACAGTAGATTTGCTTTATGTTTATCTTTGGTAAAATAATGATCCCGACTGTGGGAATAGGGGTGGGAGCTAGATACAGGCAGAAACCTCTCTGCATTCATTGTGGCTGTGGAGCATCCATTGTGGCTTAGAGGTGCTTATTTTCTAAAAGACTTTCTCCTGCAAAAAACTGCAATATTGGGGGTAATCACAGAACCAGTCTTACAGGCTTTCCTCCCTAGGTTTATTAATCTAGTGAGAACATTTAACAAAAATAAGATAGAAAGACCACATCTATTTTCTTTCCATCCAGTTGCTTCAGATCCAGAAGCTAATTCTTTACAATGAACCTACTGATCATGTGTGCTCAAATATTGGGTCTAAAATTATCACCAGTTACATCACCTTGTGTCCACTGAAGTGCAATGTAAGGAGGCAAGATCTACTTCAACTAAATCTCCCAATAATAAAATCATCGGGACAAAACATCCCTCAAGTGTGGTCTTTTGGAATTGGCCTGTTGTTCATGAAAATTTGCCTGTGCTAATAGAGGGGATGGGCCTTGGTGCAAACTGTGACTCTAGTGAGAACAAGGAAGTGAGGATGAAGCAAGCAGGACTCCGTATATCCCAGAAGTAAGAGAGGTGCTACTGTACAAATGTGGGGTGCTGCTCTGCGCTGGCTGCACTCACCACAAGATGGCTTTCATGTTGTGAGAAGGGGCTGCAGGGTCTCTGTCTGGAGAGTGGGCTGTAGCAAGGGCTTTTTTAGGTGGTCAGCTACAGACATTAAAGCACAGATCCTGTGACTCTGGACAATTTCTTGAACCTCTCTGTGCCTTCATTTCCTCATCTGTAAACTTGGGAATAATAAAAGTACCCACCTAGCAGGGTCCTGTTGTTCATTAATGGAGCTATGGGTGTTCTTTCAGGTAGTCCACCTACTTTAGGAACAGGATGACAGCCGGAATGAAAGGGGACACGAGGGTGTAAGATACAAGTCCCAGCCAGGGGGCAGGCCTCTCTTCTGAGAGGGGAGTTGGAGTGCCAAAAAGAAACCATGACAAAGGCCTTGTCACACAAACTAGACCAAAATAAAAGGACTGGAGTGGCCTTTGAGCCCTTGGCCATGGGATCACCAAGCTCACACTAGAGCACACCACGATTCCTGACCTCTAACCATAAAGTTGGAACAAATAGAATACTTATTCTCTTGCTTTGGGTTCAGGAGCCCAGCAGAGTTGAGTCTGAAGGAACAGGTTGAGCGAGCTGAGGAAGGTGGAGCCATTGTGCAGCGTGTCTGGGACACAAAGATGGTGGCTGGATGGGAACTTGGGGCTGCACACAGACCGCACCTCACTCACCAGGCTGTGTGCCTCAGCAGGTGACACAAGGCTACTGTCACTGCCCAGAGAGTTCACCTTTCCGTAATTTGTCCACCCAAAGCAGACTTTACCTAATTCACACAACTGAGCTTAGCACCTTCCTGAGAAACAGGTGGTTGATACAAAGACTGAATGAGTCAGCAGAATCCAGTCAAACGTGGACACAAACAGGAATTCAATGCCAGCCATGAGAATCAGTACGATACAACTCAGACCATCTCATTTCACAGACTTTTCCTCATTCTCCACTGCCCATTCTATAAGGGTCTACTTTCCTTCCCTAGTTGGAAAGGGTTGGTTCTTACCATATAGGAGGGATGGGTCTGCAATTGCTGCATGTTAGAAACTGTTTAGGATTATTAATGACAAAAAGATGCTGAAAAATGTAGAGCTCGAAGACCAATTTTACCAGAGGATAGTAATTATGACTCAGACTGAAACCTAAATCAGATTGATATTTCTTACTCCCTAAGTGCTCATACCGCTGAAGTTGCAACTCCGAAAACCATCAGTGAATTCTCCAAATTGTGGTGACTTAAACACCAACAATAACCTTTACATTTTTTCTTTTTTGCAGCATCATAAGGGGAAGAGAAGAGAGTAGTTGCATAGTACTGGGCATACTTCCTGTGCTAGGATTCAGCTTCATCTTCCTGTATTAGGAATTTTCTTTTTCTAGAGCACACAGTTCTTTCCTATGAAACATTTTATTTCCGCATTTATCCAAGAGGGAACAGAGAAGTACAGATAAGTGACTTGAGTTGTGAAGCTCCACGCTTTAATCCAATAAGCACTCAAACCAACATCAGCTGCATTAATAGAGAATATTTGTTTAAAACATTTCATCCTTAATTTGCAATCAATTGTTATTGTGCAACCATCTGAGAAGGTCCAAAGAGCCCTGTTAAAAAGATCCAGCAGCATTCTCCTCTCAGCCATCTGCTTCTCTGCCTCTCTGCTCCAGGTCTCTTAGCTTCTCTGTTCTCTACATTGGCCTGGTCCTTTTCCAGGTTTCTCCCCTCCAAATCTTAAAACCATCTGCTGCCTCCAATGTAAGTTACCAGGAAAACAAAATGTTTCTCTCAACAACACATAAAAACAATATGGAAGTATGCACCTCATCTCTCTTCCCTCATGTGAGCAATCCATTCCACAGAGGTGATGCTGCCCCGTGAAAAGCCATCTTCCTGGATGCCAAGGCCTAAAGAGCTGTCTTATTCATGAGGGTTAACTGTCTCAAAACAATGACAGTAATTGTAAAGACTTAGGCTGGGCACAGGTGTCTCCTGAGGGAGTCCTCTGAACCAGTGTGTTTTTGAGATTTCATTAAAGCAAATACTGCTGTCACATCAAACTACATGGGATTCCACCACAGATTTCTTTTTCCTCTTTTTTGATCTGCTTTTAAATTATAAAAATAATACTTTGTAGTACATGATAGTACCTGGACAGTATAGTTACTTACATTGTGTTATCAGATTCTTAAGTTTGTTGACATGCAGAATAGGAAGAGAAAAGCCAGCATTCCTTGAACACCTACTGAATGCTACAGATCATACTAGGTACTTTACATATATGCCCTCATTTAATCCTAACAGTGCTCTGACAGGAACTGTTCAGGGGAGATTTTATTATTAATTATTATTCATTAACTTGGGATATAAATACCTGCTTTGAAGACTTTTTTCTTTTTTTTAGGAGCTCTGGTGGCATAGTGCATAAGGCATTTGACTGCTAACCAGAAGGTTGGTGGTTCAAACCCACCAGCCACTCCTCAGAAGGAAGACTGGACAATCTACTTCCACAGAGATACTGCTTTGGAAACCCAAGGAGGGGTCGCTATGGAATCAGAACCGACTTGACGGCAGTGAGTGTGGTTTGGCTTTTGGTTTACATATAACCAAAAATTTACCATTTTTAAGTATACAAGTCAGTGACATTAATTACATTTACCATGTTGTGCAACCATCACTTCTATCCATTACCAATTTTTTTTTTTTCTGTCACCTTAAACAGAAACTCAGTACCCCTTAAGCAATAACTCTTCACTCACCACTCCTCCCCTAGGCCCTGGTAATCACCAATAAACTTTTATCTGTCTTTGCTATTCTAGATATTTTATATCAGTGAGCTCACACTATATTTGTCCCTTTATGTCTGACTTTTTTCACTTGGCATACTTATTTTAAGGTTCATCCATGTTGTAACATATATCAGGACTTAATTTCTCTTTACAGTCGAGTAATATTCCATTGTACATATATACCATACATTGTTTATCCATTCATCTGTTGATAGACACATGGGTTATTTGAAGTGTTTTTAATGAATAATTAAAATAAATTGTAGTGCCCAGTAGAATATCAGGTATATAGTAGTCTCGCTCTCAAAAAAAAAAAAAAAAAAAAAAGGTATTCCTTGTGCCTTTGTGCTTTCTAAGTGAGGAGAATGTGAGATAGAATATAACTGGCTCTGCTCCGCACAGTAGAGGCAGTTACGATTCAACCCCTCTGCCCAGCTCAGTGTACATACATATTCTTCTGATTACACAATAGCTTATGCTCAGTTTAGGCCATTACATATACAAGAAAACCATATTTTGAGGAGGCTTGATAACATGCCCAAAGTTTCAAGGCAAGTAGTGAAGGAGTCATCGTGATGTGATCCATGATCCTAAGTTTCATATTTGTTCAAACCATAAAGACTTTCAAGACATTTCTTTCTGAAGTATAGTCTTTTCTAAAAGTGAAATATTATAGAAGCTTTGGGCAAAGGGAGAGGATAAACAGTAAGCAGAGATAAGGAGAGGCTACCTGGTGCCCAACCTTTTATCACATCCTGGTGTTATACAATGTTAGCTTTCCATGTTTCTTTTTATTTTCCCGTTTGCTTTCTAGAACCATTATATTCAAGCCAAAGGACTAGTAAGACAAAACCAAAATAGTCCAGCTGGAGACGGGGAGAGAACAGGATTAAGTATCTCACACACACAGAAAACTCAAGCCTGTTGAGTTGGTTCCAACTCATGGCAAGCCCATTTGTGTACAGTAGAACTATGCTCCACAGGGGTTTTGAGGCTGTGAGTTTTCAGAAGCATATCACCAGGCCTTTCTTCCTAAGCACCTCTGGGTAGGTTTGAACCACCCACCTTTCTATTAGCACTTGATTTCTTAACTGTTAGCAGTTATGTACCCTTAGGTACCGCATAAAGGAGGTCTGGTGGCAAAGTGGTTAAAGCAGTTGGCTGTTAACCTGAAGGTCGGCACTTCAAAGCCACCAGCCATTCCACAGGAGAAAGATGAGGCAGTCTGCTTCCATAAAGATTTACAGCTTTGGAAATTCTACGAGGCAATTCTACTCTGCCTATAAGGTCACTATGAGTGGGAACTGACTTGATGGCAGTGGGTTAGGTATTACAAAAAAATAACATGAAACCACTGCTGTGGAGTTGGATCCGACTCATAGAGACCCCTCCTTGGGTTTCCGAGGCAGTATTACTACAGAAGTAGATTGCCCAACCTTCCTTCCAGAGAGTGGCTGGTGGGTTTGAACTGCCAGCCTTCTGATTAGCAGTCAAATGCCTTAGGCACTATGCCACCAGAGCTCCCTTAGGTATCACAGAGGGAGATAAATAAGTGCTTGGAGCAGACCCATGTGAGAGGCTTGCCTTCCTGAGCAGCCTGTGGAACACCTTGTCCATTCCTCCTCTTGTCTTCTTTATCCAAATTATGTCTGGGATAAAATCAGAAACTACAGTGTAAAGGAATCCAGTAAGCTGTGACACCAGTTGAGAGAAAAGGCCAAGAGAGCCCCGGTTCTGGACAGGATTCTGTGGTAACACAAGAAATGAAGGTCAACAGCACTAAACTCTGTTCTGCGTCAAAATTTACTCTTGCTCTTATGCAAAAGATATTTGGTTTTATTTTTTTTCTTATATAAATAATGTCTGCATCTTATAAAACTTCCTATGTTTTAAAAGCAACACTGTAACAGCTGGGTGTACTAACTATCCCACTGAGTTATGTTAACCACTTTTGAAATTAAAAAACATCATCAAAATTAAAACTAAAATACTAAAAGAAACAGATCTTTTTCCATCTCAAATCTTTACAACTCAAGAGCAAACAAGAACCTTAGAAATTTAGCAGCGAGCAGCTTCAAAACTGTTCTTAATTTACAAGGAAGCAAGCCTGTCATTACAGTATCCAGTTTTGCTCATCTAAGTTTATTTTTTAAAGAAAAAGTTCTCTCTGGTAGTTGAGAGAGAGATGTTTCATATCTCTCTAGAAAGAGACTTATAAAATTTAAAAAAAAAAAAAAAAAAAAGGAAAATTCTGAAATGGCATTTTAAAAGCCACTGCTTTACTACTGCCTCCCTTCCATGCATATGCATGCATTCACGAATGCACACACTCATGCAGACATATGCAAATACACAAACATGCACACATACACAAATGCACACACTCCTGCATACATACATTAAGGCACACACTCATGCAGACATATGCAAAGGCACACACTCATGCACATCAGATATGCTATCTGTCTACTTCTGTAGTGATACTGCCTCGGAAGCCCAAAGAGGGGTCGCTATGAGTTGGATTTGACTCGACAGCAGTGAGTTTTGTTTGTTTCTCAGCAGGTATGAAAAGGTTAACAGAGCTGGTCCTGGAATTAAGAGACATTAAACTGCTAAACATTTAAAAGACCCAAATTCACTTTCCTAGCCAGGAGCAAATTGTACATGAGGGTGGTTGCAGATGGTTTGAAAATCACATTTCTTTTGGAGTCAGAAGACTTGAGATTAAATCCTACCCAGCCACTCATTAGCCATAAGATCTCATATAATGCACTTAGCTTTTTGGGCTTTAGTTTTCTCTTCTGCGAAACAGGAATATTATAATTTTCCTCACAGGTTTGTTGTAGATATTAAAAATATCACATGTGCAGGGTTTGGAATCACTTTGCAGAAAGCAATTTGGCTTTTGTTCTTTGTTTCTCCTACACATACCTACATCTGAGTCTAATGAGTGGGAGCTGACCAGACCAAGAAAGACCACTTGGGGGCCTGATGCTGACTAATACTCCCAAGGCATTATATCTGTCATGACCATGTGGGAAGGCCAGTAAGAGCCTTGAGCCCCAAGGCTCAGAGAAGGTTCTTGGTTGGTGACCACGCACAAGAGAAGGTAAGAACAACCCTCCTTGGGACACGAAGTTCCATGTTTTGACCTTTCTCAGATCTCACCCTATGTGTTTCTTTCTTTTTAACATTTGTGGTTGTAATAAAGTTGTAGTCAGAAGTATAATATGCTCTCCATGAGAGTTGGTGAGTTGTTCCAGTGAATTAACAAACCCATAGGGGCAGTAAGAATTAGCAGGGGCTGGTGTCTGTCTGTTTGGAGTCTGTAAGAAGGTATCCTTCTAATGTGTGAGCTCTGATCTAGCTCTGGGTGGCTAGGGTTTGAGAAATACTGCATGTACAGATGGTCTGAAGGGCATCATCTAAATATGTGAGCTCTGACCCAGATGTGGATGCCTGAGATTGGACAGAGAGTGGCTGGCAACAAAGATGGAGAAGTGGGACGTGGGGAATGTCTATTTACACTCTGGGAACTGGAGTCATGCCGACCTTCACTATGCAGTTAGCAATAAAGGTGGGATTTACCCACTGTGCCCTTTTCTTAGTTCAACATGTAAAAGGTACATTATAGGACACCAGGCCCATACAGGAAATTCAATAAATGGTGCTATTGCTCCTTTATGATTATTAGCATGTCTACTGTAACTATAATTATTATTACTATTATTGTTGAGAAATACTAGGTCATAAGGTCAGTCTCCAATAATCTGCTGAACTTCCTAAAGATCCTCCCTTTCACAAACACCCTAAAAATGGAACTTATTCTCCACCTCAAGAACCTTAATCATTTATGGGGATGCCATCACTTCACATGTTTATTTCTTCTTGTCAGGTGGTCAGGAAAAGAAATTGGCTGACTGTGTGTTCTCAAGGATGTCAATTTATGCTGCAATGGGGACTGAGGCAGGAAGAAGGATAAACTAAGATTCTTATTCTTCAGAAATTTTAAAACAAATAAAGCTTTAATGCATAATTTGAGTTTAAAAAATACTGTATTTCTTGGGAAGATACAGTCAGTATCTGAAACAAATCTACCTTATGGTCCAATTCATTCATCACCAGTTAAGACAGTGGCCCAATTACATAGCTCTTGCAAGTAGCATTTCTTCCTATCATTTAAGTATTGATTTGGGTGAAGGGAAAGGCAATATACCAAAAGAAAAATAAACAAACAAATAAAATCTAAAAAGTTTTCATACTTGTAACTGTTATCTATCCCACCTTCAAATATAAGAGTAGAACCTCCACATTATACACCCTATGTCTATAACAATTTTTAAGATTTTGGTAAAAAAATTTTATTTTTTAACTTCGAATCCTCAACATGTGCTTGGGCCACTTGAAGGCAGCTGCTCACAGACATATTCACAGTGGTATACAATGGCGATGTTGTTTCCATCATCTTTATGAATGCCTAGTTACCGATATTCAGATTTATTCTAGTGTACAGCTACAGTCCCTAGATGGAAGGAAAGTTTTAGCAGTGGTATTTAGGAAATGCCTCTAACATGACAATCTCTGGGGAGGTGGAAGAGCCTAGAAATAGAAAGCCTGATGCCAGAGGACCTGTCTTTTCTGAGTAATGGGCCCAGGTCTCTATCAGCAAGCTGATCTTTTCAACAGAGGAAAATGGGGAAGGAAGGAGGTCCCTAGCATACAGGGTGAAAATAATATTTGTTTTGTATCTTTCTTTTCCCATATCACATCAAAAACTATTTTAAATTTAAGCCTACTATGGAAAAATATTTATTTAATCTATTACATGAAGGAAAAAAAAACGGCAGATTACTAGTATATAAATAGTCTATTTGAATAAAAACTACAGGTAAGTATTTATAAATATAGGAAAAGACCTGAAAGGTGTAAGGTTTAAGGGTATTTTTCTTCTTTTTTCTTTTAACTTTTTATTTTGATTTGGGTGAATGTTTACAGAGCATATTCCTTTTCCATACACATTTTGTTTAGTGACACTGATCGCATTCCCCATAACGTAACAGCTTTCTTCCCATTTCCTCCCTGTGGTTAGCTTTTCTTAAGGGGATTATTTCTGAAGAGTAGAATTATGGGTGAATATATTTTCTCCTGTTTTCTTATTTTACTCTCTCATTATGCTGAACAAAACAGCAATGACTTCATAATAAGAGAACAAGGCAAGTTTTCATCCACTGTTTTAATTTAAGCTTGCTTATTTTAGGCAAAGGTGCTCTGGTGGTGCAGTGGTTAAGGCATTCGGCTGCTAACCAAAAATATGACAGTTTGAACCCACCAGCTGCTCCATGGGAAAAGAGGAGGCAGTCTGCTTCCATAAAGATTTACAGTCTTGGAAACCCTATAGGGCAGGTCTACTCTGTCCTATAGGGTTGTTACGAGTCAGAATCTACTCACTGGCAGTGGGTTTGTTTTATTTTAGGTAAGGGACTGACTACATAGGTTAAGTTTCACATAATGTATCCCACTAGCAATGCCTGTCTTGTGATTTCTGCCTTCCTTCAAAGTTTTTGCAGTTTCTGCTTTCCCTTGCTTCAGCAAATGAGATAGCCCTTCCCTTCTTTATCCTTGCTACCCTTTTTAAACCATTTTCCCCTTTGCCTTTTGCTTCCTATAGCTTTTCTCAGGCCTATGTCTATGCAGGAAAAATATAAAAGGAGCCACAAATGTAATTTAAAATTTTCTAATGGCCACATTTTAGAAATAGGAACTGATGAAATTAATTTTATTAACAGAATATAGTAAACCCAATATATCCAAAATGTCATCATTTTAACATGAATCAATATTAAACATTGTGTTATTGTACGTTCTTATTTTGAGTACTAAGTCTTTGAAATCAGGTATACATTTTATACTTACAGTACATCTGAATTTGGACCAGGCACATTTCAAATGCTCAATAGCAATGTGGCTCATCAGACTATACTAGACAGTGCAGCTCCAGCCTTTAACCCAATCTTCCATCTTTATCCACCATCCTTCCTTAATATACTCCAGATTTGTAAAGCTGACTTCAAGTCATAGTTCTTAACTACAGGATCAACAAACGACTCCATTTATAAACTTGGCCCTCCATGCATAACATGAATGAGCCCCAGAAGAGACTGGTCTGAAATCTATCCATTAAATAAATATTTTGAATACCAGTTACATGACAAATACAGATATGACAGCCATTGTCCTCAAGCTCTTTACACAATCCCTTGGAAAAAGTGATATAAACAGAGCAAAATGTGATACATGCCATAATCAAGGAATGCATGTGCCATGGAAGCATAGGGAAAAAAATTACTGGTTAATTCTGGATTACAGACTCGAGGGAAGCTTCAAAGAAAAGTGTGCCAAGGGAAGGGAGCAAGAGGGCCGTCCAAGCCAGGGAAGGGCCTGTGCAGAAGTGCCAAAGTGTGAATTTGCAAAGCCTCTTAGTGTCTAAGGCGTTTGACTGCTAACTAAAAGGCTGGTGGTTCAAACCCACCAGCCACTCCTTGGAAGGGAGATTGGGCAATCCACTTCCGTAGATACCGCCTTAGACACCCAAGGAGGGGTTGCTATGAGTCAGATCCAACTAGACAGCAGTGGGTTTGGTTTTTTTTTTTTTTTTTCTTTTTTCCCTCCCCTAAACACCACATAGAGTATGAAAGAAGGAAAAAGAAGACAAGACTCGGATTGTAAACAATCTTTTTTCCTGTGAGTAATGAAATATTTCTGATAGGTATTTTGCAAGATAGTGACATGATCAAATTTGTGTTTTAGAAACTTTGGCAGAGGGTAAGGTAATATTGGAGGGGGAGAAAAGGAGAATGGTTAAAAATCCCATAATTTCCAGTTAGCTACTGTGAAGACTGCAGTCCCTAGGTGCTATAAATGGTTAACGCACTTGGTTGCAAACCGAAAGGTTAGGAGTTTGAGTACACCCAGACATGCCATGGAAGAAACATCTGGTGCACCACTTCTGAAAAATTAGACTTTGAAAACCCTATGGAGCACAGCTCTGCTATGACACACATAGAGTCACCCTGGGTTGGAATCATTTTGATGGCAACTGATGGTGGCAGATTGCAAAGATCCAGGAGAAGCATTAGCAACAAAGATGAACCAGAGGAAAAAGACGTGAAAAAGGTTTATTTAGCAGGAGACGCAATGACATTGTGGGCCTTGAAGAGAATTAAAAAAACAAAAAACTCACTGCCATTGAGTTGGATCCAACTCAGCAAACCCTCCTTGGGTTTCCGAGGTGGTATCACTATGGAAGTAGATTGCCCAACCTTCCTTCTGAGGAGTGGCTTGTGGGTTTGAACCGCCAGCCTCCTGGTTAGCAGTCAACTGCCTTAGGCAACTATGCCAGCAGAGCTCCTTTGCAGATGAAAAGATACTGGTGTTGATATACTTGAGTCTGGTGGGGAGATTGCTCAGAAATGAGGCCTCCAGTGCGAGAGAGACCAAAGGTCTGGACAGAATCTTGAGGAATACCCACATTGTTGGACTTTTGGGCAGAAGGAGTCAGCCAATGGGAATGAGAAGGAACATTTGGAGGTAGAGGCAAAGCTTGGAGAGACTGATGGGACCTAAGCTGAGGGTGTGTTTCAGGAGGAAAGGGAACTACTTTTCATTAGGAATGTTGTTGTTGTTGTTATATGCCTTGAGTCTGAGTCCTCCTGAGTCCTCAAGTCGACCCAACTTATAGCTACCCCTCCTTGGATTTCCCAGGAGCTGTGTAGAAGTAGATTGCCCAACCTTCCTTCTGAGAAGTGGCTGATGGGTTTGAACCTCCGGCCTCTCGTTAGCAGTCAAGTGCCTTAGACACTACGCTACCAGAGCTCCCCCTCTCAATCCATAACATAACCTAAATAAGGTATTGGAATTCAACTTTTAATAGATTTTACAAAATTTTCAGCTTTAATTTAAAAATGAATGAATTTATTTAACCCAATATTCCATCTGGGGAGTGGGGGGAATCAATCAAGTTTATAAGTAAAACCCTAAACCTCTGCTTTTTCTAGTTTTCTAATTTATGGAATCAAAATTTATAAATGAAGAATTAAACTATAGAATGAAATCTGTGAGACAACATGTTAAGTCATATGAGAGATTATTAAACTCAGTCACTTGTAAAAAGTTTAACTGTCCACAATTAATCAGCTATGTGACTTAAGATAGTCACTTATCTTCCCTAAGCTTTGCCAATTGTTTCTTCATCTACAAAATAGGGACAATAATATGTTCTTTGAAGCGTTGTCATGAGGAAAAGATATGACAGCACATAAGTACATATCCAGGATCAGTGTTCAGTAAATGCTGGGTTTTTCTATATTTTCATCATATCACTTGGTTTCTTTCCCAATGAGTGGTAGAGTATAAAAAGCATGGATTTTGGAACCAGAAAGATCTTGAATTCTAAGCCTTCTACTTTATAATTTTAGTATTCAAGGAAGTGACTAATATTCTTGGCCTCAATTTTCTTTCCTGTAAAACAGAAACACTAACAATTCTTTCATGCAGTGGTGAGAATTAAAGGAGTTAGAACATGTAAACATCTACCATACAAAAGAAGCTGTAAAGCTGTTAGTGCCTTCTCCCTACTTTCTACCATAAATAAGAGCAGTAGAAAACCTCAGGCAACTTTCTCCTTCCCCACATTTTTAAAAATACAGTTCAAATTTTTTTAAAAAATATACATTTTAAAAAATATACTTTGTATAGTTCTAATATGCCCAAGGAGCTCTGGTGGTGCAACGGGCAACACATTCGGTTGCTAACCAAAAGGCTGGTGCTTCCGACCTACTAGTCACTCCAGAAGAGAGTTGAGAAACTCTGCTTCTGTAAAGATTCACAGCCTTGGAAACCCTATCAGCCAGTTATACTATGTCCTATAGAGTTGCTATGAGTCAGAACTGACTCAAAGGCAGTGGGTTTAGTTTTTTGGTTTTTAATATGCCCTAATTTCAAGTGGGAGCTCTGGTGGCATAGTGCCTAAGGCATTTGAGTGCTAACCAGAAGGCTGGCTGTTCAAACCCACCAGCCACTCCTCGGAAGGAAGACTGGGCAATCTACTTCTACAGTGATACCACCTCAGAAACCCAGGGAGGGGTTTCTGAGGTGGTATCACTGTAGAAGGGAGGGGTCACTATGAGTCAGATCCGACTCAACGGCAGTGAGTTTGGTTTGGTTTTTTGGCTTAATTTCAATTACCATGATGGAACTTTGATGGCGCAGTGCCTAAGGCATTTGGCTGCTTACCAGAAGGGTGGCGGTTCAAACCCACCAGCCACTCCTCAGAAGGAAGGTTGGGGAATCTACTTCCGTACTGCCTCAGAAACCCAAGAGGGGGGTTGTTGCTATGAATTGGGATCGACTTGACAGCTATGAGTTTGGTTTAGTTTTTGGTTAGTCAAATAACAGCCATCTCCCACCAAAAAGATCTCAAGTTTCAGTTACCACAGTATATTAATCATAAGCAATTGCACAAAGTAGAAGTACTGTTGCTAGCTCTTCAGCTTACAAATCACTACACAAATAAGAGATACACACTGTGATCAATGACAAATCACATTATTTCTTTCAGAGCCTATCAGTGATTGGTCACTGAACATCTGTTATTCAGTTTTACACAGGCAGCAAAGTGTATAGTTATGTTGTCTCCTAATTTCCCAGTAATACATTTCACAAAAATGCATAAGTAAAGGAGAGATTAGCCAAAAAATATGAAAGGACAGCAAAGAAATGAAAAATACTGATGCTAGAAGTAAAGTTCAAATGGAAAGTAAATGGAGTTTGAGAAGAAATAGCTGATCATGGGAATGCGGACATGGTCACCATTCAAGAGCCTCTGGATATGCAGCCAGAGGAACTTAGCGTAGGTGCACTTACTGACATAATGAGGAAAGTGGTTGTGACGAAAATGATGAAGAGGTCCCTGAGGAAGTGGTGCTAACAAAAAAAATAAAATAAAATAAAAAAAACACCTTCTCATTAAATTAATTCTTAAAGATATTTCATAACATTGAAAGTCAAAGGATAACATGTTGGAAGCTGATCCAAACTTAAGAAGTTATGACAATTTGCCAAGGCAGAAAAAGATATTCGCTCTATGTCTTAAGTTATTTACACAAATAGAAGAAGAAGGTAAGCACTGTTAAAACCATTCTTGAAAAGGGTTTTACAAAGAAATAAAACACTTTAGTTCTCAGTGTTTCTAATGTTTTCAGTTACAGTCTACTAAGTATTAGTTTTACTTGTTTTTCCATCTCCCTCCACAGGTATAAGGAGCCCTGGTGGCACAATGGTTAAACACAATGGTTAAGTTCTCGAACTACTAACTGAATGATGAGCAATTTGAACTAACCCAGTGGTTCCACATGAGAAAATACCTGGCAATCACTTCAATGAAGATTATAGGCTAGAAAACCCGATGGGACACTTCTTCTCTGTCATACAAAGTCACTGTGAGCTGGAATTGACTTGAAGGCAAACAACACCACATTCATATCTGACAATAAGAAAAAATTTTAAATATTTTGACATTTTCAAAAGTCATGAGACAGTCACCATTTTTCAAATTTATTAAGACTGCTTTGCATGATTTCACCTTGCACAGTCATCTTTACCATCCATAAACCACCATAAAAACTGAGGACTTGCTGTATTTCCAAGGATTTTGAACACTTTTGAATTGGAAATACAGAGAATGGGTAAAATATTTTTAAAACAAGAAAACAGACTCTAAATTTCTTTATAAAGACAAATCTTGCTAATTCAATCATATCAAGGAATGTTAAGCACCTAAATGCAAATATCTGAAATTTATGTTGGAGGAAGCAATATTTTAATTGGTTCAAAGGATGTGTGATGGTTAATGTTTGTTTCAACTTAGTTAGGCTATGATTCTCAGTGGTTTGGCAGACACTATGTAATCACCTTCCATTTTGTGATCTGATTTGAGCAGCCAATCAGTTGAATGGGGTGTTTCCTTGGGGGAGTGCCTGCCTCCAGTATATAAATGGATGTTCCAGGGAAACACACTGTTTTTCTTGACCCTGCAGTTATCTCATCATCTGACCTCTGGTTCTCGGGATGTAAGCCTGCAAAAGTCTCTGGCCTGCCACCTGATCTGCAGATTTTGGCTTCACTGACCCTCATAACACTGGGAGCCAGCAGAGGCCTCCAGACTGCTGTGTAACCTGGAGATTTTGGGGTTTTTAGTCCCTCCAACCTGTGAGCCAGCAAAAGTCTTTAGCCTGTTGACTGATCTATGGATTTAGGACCTGCCAGCCCCCACAACTGCGTGAGCCGTTTCCCAGAAGTAAATTGCTTTCTATGTATATCTATGTTGTATTGTTGTTATATACCATTGAGTTGGACCCAACTCATAGTGACCCTTCCTTGGGTTTCCGAGGAGGTATCACTACGGAAGTAGGTTGCCCAACCTTCCTTCCGAGGAGTGGCTGGTGGGTTTGAACCACCAGCATTCTGGTTAGCAGTCAGGTGCCTTAGGCACTACACCACCAAAGTTCCTATGTGTATCTATAACACTTCAGAACCCAGACTAAGACATGATGTAATCAGAGTCAGTGAGTAGAAATTCCAGTGAGCCAGATTTTGTATAAGATCAAAGAATTCTTAGCAACATGGATGTGGATAAGTGGAACAGCAGATGTCCACTTGGGGCAAAGCATGGCGGGTGGTGAGATGAGGAGTATCTCCTCAAGGTGACGGGAAATGTTTCCAGCCATCTTCAAGGTCCTTTCTAGCCCTGAGACTATGATCTTTGCCAGGTCTTAATGATATTGATTATGGCAAATAATTTGAAACAGTCTAACAGTGATTTCCAAACTTTAATACATATCAGAATCACCCAAGGGTTTGATCAAACAGAGTGCTAGGTTGCCCTCCAGAGTTTCTGATTCAGTACCCAAATGGCAATCAGTGCTAGGATTACATATTCCCCCTATAAATACAAGTTGCCACTAGTGAAAGAAGGTTTTTTTTTTTTTTTGTCCTAGAGGAAAAAAAGTCACAAGTTTTTGTGTAAATTCTTATGAGCACCCACCATCCTTTCAATACTGTCAACTTTTCCTTCTCTCTCACATGACCAAGCCTAATACTTCACTACTCAGTGTAAGGAATATAGCTCAGAGTGGTGAGGCTTAGAGATGCTGAGGCAAAATTTAAAAAAAAAAAACACCTCACTTCCATCGAGTTGATTTGACTCAAAGCGACCCATCCTTGGGTTTCCAAGGTGGTATCTCTACGGAAGTAGACTGCCCAATCTTCCTTCCAAGGAGTGGCTGGTGGGTTTGCACTTCCAGCCTTCTTATTTGTTGTATGTTTTGTTTTATTTTGAAGGTTATACTGAGAGATATGAACTGTGTTCCAGCTGGCTAACTGAGAATTAAATATACTGATCAGCTACGCATGAATTTATGTCCATGCTAGACAAGGTCAAAATTGTTTACTACTTGAAGACCATCAGGGAGGGGTGAACAGTGAAAAACATGGGCCTTTTGACTTGAGAGATGAGCATCAGCATCATAAACCACTTTTCAGTTGTCAGTGTAGTCTGCTATGGTGACACCATTTAAAAAGTACAGTCCCTGCCTGCCTATGAGAAACTTGCACTACCTACTACCCTAGGACCCATCACACTGGGTTGATTTCTACATTTCTATGTTTCTGGATTCTGACCCCTCTATTACTTGGCAACCCTCCTCCCCAGAAGACTAGGGCTATTTCAATGCAGAATCTTCATCTTTCTGTACCATTCAACCAGCAGAGTACAAGCAATCCCAGGGTTGTGAACGAGATCCATTTCTAAATGCACCTTTAAGAATCTTTGGGTAAGTCTCAACAGGTACATATGATTCTTATTTAGCTTTACTTTAGTGCAAGAAAAGGAGCTCTGGTAGCATAGTGGCTAAAGTACTTGACTGCTAACCAGAAGGCTGGCAGTTCAAACCCACCAGCCACTCCTCGGAAGGAAGGTTGGGCAATCCTACTTCCGTAGTGATGCTGCCTCGGAAACCCAAGGAGGGGTCGCTATGAGTCAGGGCTGACTCGACGGCACATAACAACAACAACAACTAGTGCAATAAGAGGCTTGAAGTCTTTTCAATGATTTAAAAGCTGCACATGCAGCAAGTGAACATAATTCTGATGAAGAATTTGTTGTGACCAAGAGTTGGTTCAATTGTTTCAAAGTGAAGGCAGATTTACCTAACATTAAAGGGCAAGTACCAATTGTCTGGAACTCAGACATAAGCTGGTCATTCATAACCCAGGCACAGCCTGTACATGTTTGTTGACTGAATGAATGAAAGAAAGCCAGCTACCTTTAAAAGTCACTTTTAAAGCCCTTAAGAAAAAAAAGTCTATAAAACAATTTTAAAATAATTATTTTGCTTACCTGGACCTCAAAAAAACCAAAACAAAATCCACTGCCATCAAGTCGATTCTGACTCACAGTGACCCTATAGGACAGAGTAAAACTGTCCTACTGGGTTTCCAAAGCTGTAAATTTTTCTGGAATCCGACTGTCTCATTTTCCTTCTATGGAGCAGCTGGTGGGTTTGAATCACAACCTTTTTAGTTAGCAGCTGTTTTGGTTACCTAGTGTGGCTCCTACAGAAGATAACACAAATGGGATGCTTGAACAAACGAGTTTATCCTTACAATTTTGGAGGCCAGAAGTCCGAGTTCAAAGTGCCAGCTCTAGGGGCTGGGTGAAAGCCCTTTCACCTGGGGCTTCAGTTCTGTCTCTTGCTCCCGGTCCACTGAAGCTGGAGGTTTTCTTCACTCAGACAGCTGCTGGCTGCTGAGGCTGACAAACCCAAGGTCAACAAGTGAAAAGCCACCATCTCGATATTACCAAACCACAAGGCAGGCCACCGATTCAAGTTGAGTGAAAGTCCCAAGGTTGGCAGAGCATGGCAGACTGCTAAACAATGACTCGGCTACATGCAGGGTTCAAGCATGCCTTCAGCTAGAGACTGTTCCCAAAGCTGCTGCTTATATACAGGAAGCAGACCATATCCTTAAAGCAGCTACCAGCTGCTTGTGGTAGATCCCACCATGGAGTTGATTGCCAGTCTCATCATGGGGAATAACTACCACCAGCTGCCCAGCCACTCAACCAGTCCCAGACAAGTTGACACACAAACATAACTACCACAGCAGTCAAAGGCCTTAACCACTGTGTCACCAAAGCTCCACTTGGTGGATGAAAATCATATTTAAAGAAAAACACCAGGTGAATATATGCAAAAATCCACTGTTATGGCTTGAATTTGTCCCCCCCAAAATATATATGCTGTAAATCCTAACCTCTTTGCCTGTGGTTAAGGCGCTCTGGTGGCACAGTGGTTAAGTACTCAGTTGTTAACCAAAAGGCTGGAGGTTTGAACTCCCCAGACACTCTGAGGGATAAAGCTGTGGCAGTCTGCTTCCTGTAAAGATTTAGTCTTGGAAACCCTATGGGCAGTTCTACTCTTTCCTAGAGGGTCGCAATAAGGCAGAGGGTTGGGTTTTGTGTTTTTATGCCTATGGTTGTAACCCCACTTGGGAATGGGTTGCCTTTGACATGTTAATGAGGTAGCATTAATGTAGGATGTATCTTCAGTAAATCTCTTGAGATAGAAAAGGCATTAAACAAGCAAGTGAGGAAGTAGAGACATGGCAGAAGACACATTCCAAGTCACATGAAGATCGCCCAGGAGAAGTACAAAGGAAACAAGGACTTTCCTCCATAGCCAACAGAGAGAAAACCTTCCCCTAGAGCTGGCACCCTGATTTTGGATGTATATTCACTCCTCGGAAGGAAGGTTGGGCAATCTACTTCTGTAGTAATACTGTCTCGGAAACCCAAGGAGGGGTCTTTATGAGTCATGTCTGACTCGATGCATAAAACAACAACAACAAAGCTACCTCCAAAAACAAAAACCAAACTAACTGCCATTAGTCAATTCTACTCATAGTGATGCCTCTTTGGGCTTCTGAGGCAGTATCTCTATGGAAAGAGATTGCCCAATCTTCCTTCCAAGCAGAAGACTGGTGCCTTCTGGTTAGCAGTCAAATGCCTTAGGCACTACACCACCAGAGCTCCCTAAAACTACCTACTAAAGCTACCTACTAGTTGTATTTCTGTTACGGTAGTACTAGATAACTAAGATACCCACCCATTACCATCAATTCCAATTCATAATGACCTTATAGGATAGACTAGAATTGCCCCACAGGATTTGCTAGGCAGAAAATCTTTAAGGAAGCAGATTGCCAAATCTTTCTCCCCCATAACAGATAGTGGGTTCCAATCATCAACCTTTTGGTTAGCAGCTGAGAACTTAACCACTGCACGACCAGTGCTCCTTATAGATAAAAACTCGGACCTCAATCAAGCAGTTACATAGTCCTATCCAACTATCCAGTGATTTACTACATTTCCATCATCAAGTCTAGCAGAATGAGAGAGACTTCTGGGGAAGGGCGCTCTGGCCTACTATGCTGTGTACCAGCATAAGTCTACCCAGAGAGTGTAGCAGAGGAGAGCTTGATTTTTTTTTTCTCCAACAAGCTAAATTTGACTGTCTGCAGCTTTATGAATAATCACAGCATTTCCCAAAATAAACATGGGAATACCATTAAGTAGAGTTTTCTAAACACAAGGAGGAAAGGAGACTCAAATTAAATTCAAGCCACCACTATGGTCAAATAACAACAAAATTCTAATGAGTGGAACTTTCTAATTAACCAAGGATAAATTAACTTTGAGGTCTTCTGATTAGCTAGTCAAATACAGTAATGGAGACTCTGATTTTCTTAATCATTTGCTCTCCAGTGCTTAACCTTTAAAATCCTTTCCAACCCTGAAGTTCTACAAAACTTCATTCCTTTGAACTAATTCACTAATTCAGAATGACTTCAATTATCCAAATTAATAAGGTTTTCCTGTATATATAAATCTATGTCTTGTGTATATAAACTATGAGCCCTGATATGCTTTCAGAAGATGAAAATGAGGATTATACTGTGTTACTTACTAAAAGCTGAGGGAGTAAATTCAGAATAGGACTTTACTTAAAAGTTCTAATTCTAAACATCATCATATACAAATGCACACTGTTCTCCAAAAAATAATTAACATAAAGAGGACCAACTCCATAATCATATTAATTGTTTTATAGGTATTCAATCTCTATGGAAAGCCTCAAAATAAAATACAAAGTAAAAATATTTAACAGTTTTATATAATTTACATACTATAAAATACAACCATTAAAGTGTACAATTCAATAATATTTAGTAAATTTATAGTGTTGTATAAACACTACACGATCTAGTTCTAAACCATTTCCATCATCCCTAAACAATCTCCCAAAGTAGTCCACTGTCAATCCCTTCTACCACTCCTAGCCTCAGGCAATCACTCATCTGCCTTCTGCCTCTAATGACTGAACTTTTCTGGACATTTCATATAAACAGAATCAAACAACATGTAGTCACATATCTTGTTTCTTTCACTCTGAGGCTCTTGTAAGTTCAATGTTTTCAGTGAAAGGTAAATTCTATTGATATACTCTTCACAGTCTGTGGTAATCAAGGTTGTGTGTCAGCTTGGCTGGGCCACAGTTTTGAGTAGTTTGGTAGTTGGATGTAGTTATTCCCCATAATGAGAATGCAATCACCTCTCTGGTAGAATTGCTATGAGTACTTAATTAGCTGAAGAGGAGTTGCCTTTGGGGTGTGGCTTGCTTCCAGTATAAATGGAGAAGCTTTGACAAAAGTCTCTAGCTTTTTGGCATCCCTGGATTCTCCATTTGCCCAAGTCTTCATCTCCAGTTGCTGGACTTGAACCAGTGGCTCACTGTGTTGCATACTGATCTTAGGATTGTGCCATTCTACTTGCTGACCTTGGGTTTATCAGCCTTAGCAGCCAGCAGCTGTATGAGTTACAAGAAGCCTCCAGGGCCAGTTGGTCTGGAACAAGAGGCAGAGTTGAAGCCCAAAGTTGAGGGGCTTTCACCAAACTTGTAGAGCCGGCACTCTGAATTCAGACTTCTAGCCTCTTAAACTGTAAGAGAATAAATTCCTGTTTGTTAAAGTCATCCACTTGTGATGTTTGTTATAGCAGCACTACAGAACCAAAACACAATCAAAAACAGCCTGTGCCGTTGCCCTACTGATGGAGCCAATTAGAAACATCCCACCTTTTCAACCACAGGGATTGATTCAGGAATGGGAATTGATGCAATCAATACATAGCATTCCCCAAGTCTCAATGACTGGCTCATAAGTAGGCACATGACTAAATCTGGTCTGATCAGAATGAAGCCCAGCAGTTTCATTTAATGGTTGTAAAGGGTCTCTCTCTTCCTTCTCTCCTTCCCTACCCACCTCCCTGATGAAATGTGTAGACCTATTGGCAGCTAGTCATGGGGTGAGTCAGATTTAGGATGAAGCTGAAATCTTAAAAGAAAAGGCAAGGAGAAAGCAAGAAACTAGTCCTTGATGATCCACTTGAGTGACTGAATTAAACAAGTCCCAAAGCCCACCCTACCAACGGACTTACAGAATCTTTTCCCATTTTTGGCTTAAGATGCTCAAAATGAAATGGTCCTTATGGCATTATTTGTAACAACAAAATGCTGGGAAAAATCTAAATGTTAATTTGCTCAGAAAATGATTAAATAAATTCAAAGGGCAATAAATTCTCTTATAGTTTCAGGCAAAAAAAAAAAAAAAAGCCTATACCCACAGACCATTGCCCAAGGGAAATAATGAAAAGCTCACCGCAGCTAATGGGTCACCTCCACTCTTGTAGCAGACTACTCTGGGTTACATACATGGTCAGTTCTTGCCTCACAATCTCCCTATAATGATGCCTGTCTCAAACACTTCTCTAATTTACTCAAACGGGCTTATCTCACTCAAAAACCAAAAAACAAACCAAATGCACTGCCATCAAGTTGATTCTGACTCATAGCAACCCCCTTGGGTTTCTGAAGTGGTAAATCTTTAAGGAAGGAGATTGCCCCATCTTGCTTCCACAGAATGGCTGATGGGTTTGAACCGCCAACCTTCTAGTTAGCAGTCAGATGCCTTAGGCACTGTGCCACTGGAGCACTTTTATCTCACTCAACTTACTTCTAATCACCCTTGTTTTCAAAGCACCCACAATGACAAATTCCTACTCCTACCTCAAGCCCTAAGGAATCAACATCAATTGGGCTACCCCATTTCCTCATTCCCTTAGTGCAAAGAGGAGCTCTGGTGGCTTAGTGCCTAACGTACTTGACTGCTAACCAGAACACTGGTGGTTCAAACCCACCTGCCACTCCTTGGAAGGAAGACTGGGCAATCTATTTCCATAGAGAGATACATCCCACAACTGAGAACTAACTGCTTCTTCCACTTTTGCCTCAATAACATGCTGAAAGTTACAGACTTTCTTTTTAGGGTGATATGAAAGTTTTGGAAATAGGGGTGATGGTTGCACAACATTGCAACATTGAAGGTAGTTAAAATAGCAATTTTTATGTTATAATTAATTTACCACAATAAAAAAAAATTAAAAAATTATCTGAAGAAGCTCCTCACTCTATACCTTACGTTTTTTCTCTATGGAGAATTATAGGAAAATACCCTCAAACACTCAGACCTTGGTAGGCGCTAAGATGAACACAGGGCTACTGTGGCTTTTGCCTGGGCATATTCATAAAGGGTGAGATTTCGCAAATCAGATCTGTCCTTGGAGGAGAGAAGCAGCTCATGGAAGTCCAAACTGGCCATCTTGGCCATGTGTGACTTCAGTGGTTAAAGAAATGTGTAAGGTGGTGAGTATGCTGCAACTGGGAATACAGAAGAATGAATGTTAATCCCTTGATATGGATCAATTTACACACAGACTGGCACTTTGTACCTCAGTGTCAGTCATGCAACAAAATCACAATGGAGTATTATTGAAGGGGTAGAAATGAGGTTTTTTTTTTTTTTTTTTTTTTTTTTTT
>NW_006921793.1:5176665-5185094 GCF_000298275.1 Orycteropus afer afer
CTTCCATTGCATCAATTCTTCTCCTTTGCCCTTCCAATGTGTTATTTATTTATGACAATTTAGTATTAATCTTCTGTATTTCTATCTGTAGATTTAGAATCATTACTAATTTTTCATTTATTTTGTCATTTTGTTTTTGTATTTTCTTCCAAAATTCTTCTAAGATTTTTTCTTTGTTTTCTTCGGTCTGTCTCTCAATCCTTGGAAGATACCTAAAGATAATTCTTTTGAATTCCTTATCAGAGAGTTCCAATGCTGCTTCTTCCTCAGGGTGTGTTCTGGGTCTGTATCCTGCTCCCTTGTTTCTACCACTTTATCCTGCTTCTTTGTGTGGACTGTGATGGTCTGTTGTTTCTGAGGTATTGTGGTGTTGTTGTATTTAGATCTCTATTAACTGTGAAGAGTAGCCAAGGGTGATTCAGGCTCTTCTTGGTGGTTTTTGATCATTGGCCCGCTGGTGGAGAAGGAGGTAGTGGCTGTTGCCAGGTAAGTGAAGTTGCAGGAGGTATAGGTGTAGTTGTGTCTAATGGGGACTGTTGTTGTCTCCCACGCAATCAGACACAAAGTACAATTGAATGACCTTCAAAAAACTTGTCAGTCTTGCAGGTCCTGAATGTCCTTGGGGTTGCTGGAAAGCAGAACGTGTTCTTAAGCCCCAGGAATCTGCAAGAGCGCTGTCTCTTTAAATATCCAAAATAGTCAAGCCGTTTTTTAAACCTTCAAAATGGCGGCACCCTCTGGACTGGCAAAAGTCCACAGCCCAGCCCACCTTTCTCTTCATCTTCTCCATTTGTTCCCCAGCCAGTCCTCTGTGCAGTCCCTGGCTAGGAGGGTGATTTTTATGTTAATTCTTAAGTCCTACCACCACAGGAATTTGTGAGAGTGCTGTCTCTTTAAATATCCAAAATAGTCAAGCTGCTTTTTAAACCTACAGAATGGCGGCATCCTCCGGACCAGCAAAAGTCCACAGCTCGGCCCACCTTTCTCTTCACCTTCTCCGTTTGTTCCCCAGCCACGATGCACAGTCCTCTGTGCAGTCCCTGGCTAGCAGGGTGATTTTTAGGTTAATTCTTAAGTCCTACCACCACTCGGGAATCTCCAAGCTGTCTGTGCCATCAGGATTGCTCACGACCACTGCCAGACCGCAGCTATGTATGTCTCCTTTTTTGGTATTTTCATGCAAATTCTTTTGCTAGTTGGGGTTTAGTCCACTTCTATATCCTTCCCTTCAAGAATTAGTGGTTCAGGATTATATTCTGTGTCTGTGTTCATTGGTTTCCCTTTTCTTTGTTGAAGAGGATCTGTGCAGTCTTTCTGCCTAGTCCGCCATCTTGCCGGAACTCCAGAAATGAGTTTTTTAAGTGCACTTAGATCTGTTATTCTGGAAGGCTGATTATGGCTTCCCATCTAAGGAGAGAGTAAATAGCTAATCAGCAAGCCCCTGCTCTTCTGCCAAAATGTGGCATCTGAGCCCCAATCATCAAAAGTCCCTATTTGTTTCCTGCTTCTATGTTAGGGATCTAAGGAGAGGCACACAGTGAGTCTGTGCATGGGGTCAAAATTGAGGCATGTCTGAAGGAGCGCTGGTGGCATAGTGCCTAAGGCATTTAACTGCTAACTGCAAGAGCCACTCTGCAGAAGGGAGTCTAGGCAATCTACTTCCATAAAGATTTACCGCCTTGTAAACCCAAAGGGGATCACTATGAGTCAGAATTGACTGGATGGCAGTGAGTTTGTTTTTTGTTTTGTTTTGTTTTTTTCCTCCTATGATAACTATTCCTTAAAAGCAATCAAGCTTCCTCAAGGAAAAGAATGTTTGTCTGTGAATTTTAAGGCCACAGCCAGGGTGATCTGTTCTGTTTGTGAAATCCCGTCCCCCTAATTAAGTAGGCAACCTTCCCTAGCATTGCCCTGGCTTTTGCTCAGGCATTTTTTCAGTTTCTGCTTTTTAAAAAAGTCCAAGACAATATGCTACCCCAGTACATGTGCACAATAAAAACACTTGCTCCTTAAAGCAGTTTAAGTATTCTTCTGTGTGTTTTCAACATACCACCAATTCTTGGCTTTTTTCCTCTAAAAATAAGCCTACCAAAAGGTTTATACAATCACCTTAGTTTGCTTTTGCCAAAATGCCTCTTCTTCAAGCATGAGTGCCTAGGAAGATTAAATGATACAATATAGTCTGGAAAAGTCTAAATCTTTAATGATCCAAGTCCCAGGAATGTTGAAAGACATAAACAAAATATGGAACAGTAAACAAATGCCAAGTCTCTAAGTCATTGCTGGGAAAACTCTAAATGAGGGCAGAAAAACGAGCCACACATTTTTAACATGGTTTAGAAAACTGACACCTCCATGTAAGTGTTGACTTAAGACCTCTCACACCACCCAGCAGCTTCACACAATACAAGATCTATTACCTTAAATCACGCCCTCCTGACCAGTCCCAGAAGCCGACACCTTCTATCTCCACCAAGAAAACTTTCAGGTGGTAAACCAAGGAAAAATACCAAACCCACTGCCATCAAATCGGTTCCAACAGAGTAGAACTACCCCATAGGGTCTCCAAGGCTGTAAATCTTTCTTCTGTTGATCAGCTTGTGGGTTCAAACCACTGATTTTTGGTTAGCAGCCTAATACTTTAACCACCTGCACCACCAGAGCTCCTTCAGGTGGTGAAAGAACACTGAAAGTGACACAAAGACCAGACATACTCCAGAGAAAGAAGTGCACTAAGACCTGGGCGCCTGTTCACTGAGCCTCTGCAGGCCCCACTGCTCCAGACAGGGGTTTCTCAATCTCAGCACAACTGGTATTTTAGATGATTCTTTGATGTAGTGCTCTGGTCTGTACACTGCAGGATATTGAGCAGCATCCCTAGCCTCTACCCACTAGATGCCAGTAGCATTTGAATTATGACAGCCAACCCAGACATTGTCAGATGTCTCCGGGAGGTGGGGAATGGTGCAAAATAGACTCCACTTGAGCATCGCTCTTTTAGACCGACTTGAGAATCACCAGTTCCAGGGCTGGAGACAACTTGGAGATACCCAGGCCACGGATGCATTAATGGAGTCCCCTATAAAGTTTCTTCCAAGGTCACTGAGCCCCTAGTTAGCGGTGGCACAAAAATTAGAAGCCATGGTACCTGACCAGGCTAACATTTTTGGGGAAGTATTTATCCCTCTCCAAAGTCATGACTGAACACTAAGAGCACCATACATATTCCAATGTATGTGGTGAAGAAAACAGTAATAATGATGATTTGTCCTTCTCTTTCCTTACAAAACAAGTGCAGAGTCTGGAACAGGGAGGTTGGCCCCAATGGTCAGAGTGGGAAAGTGGCTTCTCACCCAGTTCTACAGACAGCAGAACTACATAAACTAACCAGGAAGAGGGTACTATCAAAACTCAAAAATAGTTCACATTTATATAATACGTTTCATGTACATTTATAAAATCCCCTATTTTATGTAACTTTTTCCTTGGACATCAACCCAATCAAAAGGAATTAAACACAGGGGAGGAAACACTGCAAAAACTAAGGGGGAAAAAAAAGGAATTTAACATGCGTACATACCCTGGGGGCAATAATAAGTGGGATCCCAAAGCATCTGACCATCTCCCTTCATTGCCACTCAAAGAACCGCCTATTAAGAATAAGGTAGTCATGTGGTCTGGGTCACTATCAAAACTGGAGAGAGAAGGTCCACACCCCTGCAAGTGGCCCAGGACCCTAAGGGGATGTTCCAGTGTCTGCCCATGACTTACAGGAAAGCCTGCTGTCATCACCAAAACCATTGGAGGCCAAGCTAGTAAGGCAGTTTGAATGATTGACATTTTCCTCCAGCATCAGGAAACCAAATAGTTATTTTCACTTTGTACTAATAAATATCTTCATTTAGATACAGTGCTCTCAGGCCAATGCTATGGTTAAATTCTGAATTTTGTAGGGATCTTGCTATACAACTGGAATCCAAAAACCAGAAACCTATTGTTTTAGTGTCAATTCCATGTCATAGTAACCCCATGTGGTGTTCCACAGGGTTTTCAATGGCTGATATTTTGGGAAGTAGATTGCCAAGCCTTTCTTCCAAGGCACCTCTGAGTGAACTCAATCCTCCAACTTTTTGGTTAGCAGCTGGAAGTGTTATAGTTTGCATTACCAAGGGACTCCACTGGGACCCAGAAAGAGTATGTTAATAAAGTCTCTAAGATTATTTGAGTAAGGGGCCTCCACTCAGTTTTCCATACTGTGTATATGCTGATGCTTTCCCTCATCCTGGATGACTTTTGTCTTTCTCCTAAGGCTTGATGAAAGTGTTTCTATTGAACCTGTTTGAATCTAGTGTTTCTCTTTCCCCTATTACACTATATATGTACATTTTTAAAGTTTAAGAATATACCATGGAAATCTTGAGTCTAGGTTGATATAGAGAGCTCTATTTATTCCTGTTTTTGATAAATGAATGATTTTTCATAGTATAGTTTTACCATAATTTATTCAACTATTCCTCAGTTAATGAATATTTAAGTCTTTTCCTTTTTTTTCTTTTCCTGTTTACTTCAAACAATGGTATATACTAAAGGGACATGGAGGTGGTATTTTCTGACCTCCTCTAACTCCATGAGAGGAAGAGAGAATCAGTATCAGCAGCCCAAGGCCTGTTGTTATGAGGCCAGGCATGCCACAAATTTCCAGCCCTCTTACCAACCTTGACTGTTGAGTCCCTCTCATGGCACCCACCACCTCTCTGTTGGGTTCAGTAATTCACTGCAGTGACCACAAAGAACTCACAGATTTGGGGGGTTATTAGGGAAGCAGCAGGCTATAATTCACGTTCAGAAACACGTTCAGTCTGTCTCAGCCAGCAGTCTCTCTCAGCAGCACATCTCTGTCAGGAGTGTGTCTCTCTCAGTCAGCAATCAGATTCCTTCTCTGCCTCTAGGAGGGCTCACTTTGAGCCTGGTAGAGTGGTAAAACTATCCAATCCCAACATCAGAGTTACATACACCTGAGAGAGAGAGAGAAAACTTTCCCAGAAAATTACTTTGTGCTTCCCCAGGGGGATGACAGAGCCAGCAGCAGGGATCCAGGTAAGGGGAAGGACCCAGGTCCCACCTCACAAGAGGCAGGAAAGCAGGAAAAGAAAAGCCGGGGGACAACTGGGCAAGCAGCGCCAGGGATCCAGGTAAGAAGAGGTTACCCAGGCTCCACCTCTCAAGAGGCAGGAAAGTGGGGGAAAGAAAAGCCAGGGGGATGACAGAGCAAGAAGCAGCAAGAATCCAGGTAAGGGGAGGAACCAAGGCCCCACCGCCAAGAGGCAGGAAAGCAGGGGAAAGAAAAGCAAGGGACAACGACGGAGAGAGCAGTAGCAGGAATCCAGGTAAGGGGAGGGCAGAGAAGTTTCCAACAGCTAAGGGAGACAAACTTGTCTGTCAGTTTGTTGTAGTATTGTGGCTTGCATGTTGCTGTGAGGCTTGAGGCTGTGTCACTGGTGTTTCAAATGCCAGCAGGGCTGCACATGGTGCACAGGTTTCAATGCAGCTTACAGACTGAGACAGACTAGGAAGAAGGAAGGGGCCATCCACTTCTCAAAGAATTGGCCACTGAAAACCTTATGAATAGAGTTCAAAATGGAGTCGTGCCAATGAGCAGCATGCTTTATCCCTCTGTCATCTAAGGTCTTGGAAAACTAGCCACAACAGTTTGAGTTAGGAATTTTGGTGTTCTGAACAGCTCACAGAATCAGAGTGCATCAAACACGGAAGAGCAGAATTAGAGGAAAGGCACAGGGAGATTATTTACTAAAGAGCTACTGGAGGAGGACGGATGGGCACCCAAGAGAGGCATTGGAAACTCTTCTGGAGTAGTCACTGTGTGCTGGGCTAGGGCGCCCACCTGAGATCCCCAAGCCAAGAGGGAGGACACCTTATAACAGCTTACCAGCAACCACTCTAATATTCCGGTGGGCAGCAGCAGAGACCTGCCTCCAGCAGCTGATCTTGATTTTTTGGAGGTAATTTGGGTCTTCTGGGTGCTGGAGATGGGCACGGACATCTCCACTGAGATTCAGAGGAAAATTTACTGTTGCAACAGGAAGGGTAGCTCCCTCCCCTCCCAGTGGGTCACAGAGTGGACTGGGGTCAGACTGGGAGACATCGTGCTTTTCTTTGTCACAGAGATTGGGACCGCAGGTCACTAGCAGGTATTCCCCCGACCCTAACACAGCTGAAACTGCACCCATCTTTGGTGCCACAGCTGGGCAGTATCATAGACAAACTCCAGAGCTGGCCATTAGCAGTCTGGCAGGATTACGTCAGCACCACGGGCAGACGGAACAGGGAGAGGGAAGAAACTGCATTCCCAGGATTTTTGCTTTGGAGCCGTTCTTTGGCACTATGGGGCCGCAGATGCGGGATCTTTGACTGTGCCTGAAATTGGCGGAAATTTGCGATGCTCTAACAATAAGAATCTTTCCTGACATTGAGCTGCAGTTTTGCAAATAAATACATCATCAAAAATAGCCTGCTCAAAGGCCTAGAAACCGACACTAGCAACACCGACCTTTCCCTCTTCTGCTCCCACCTTCTCTGCCATTATCTTCACTCACTCAATAGAAGAAAACATATTCAGCCAATTACCATAAAACCTCCCGCTTCAAACTCTAAACCCTCTTTACAACAAACAGGAACACATATCCACACTACACACAGTGATTCTACCACCACAAAGAAAACAACAGAGTGACTCAACACACTTGAATCAATAATAAAATAAAACACACCAGCTTCACCTTTTCAAAATATTAAACCATGAAACCAAGACAAATCAACATGTAACCAGCAGCTAGTGACAACCTAAAGAGACAGTGCTCCACCAGATTCCAGGGATTTAAAAAGAGGTACTGCTTTCCAGTAACCCCAACAACTCCCCAGAAGTACACTGCATGACTGAAAAGGTCCTAGTCTACACCTTCCTTTTTTTTTTTTCTCTTTCTCTCATGCTTAACCCTGTCCCTTGTTGGTGTTTTTTGTTCTGTTTTGTTTTGTTCTGCTTTTGCTTTTATTTTCTTTTGTATTGTTGGTTTGTTTCTTTGTTTGTTTTCTTTATTCATCATACTCCTTCTGTACATTTTTATTCTCAGTGACCTATCCCCAGATACTCAAGATTCATATGTTTTCTTCTTCTTTTTCCCCTTCTCTTTTTGTGAATTACTGGTCCTGTGTGATTTCAGGGTGTATTTTTTGTCCATGTGCTTATAGTTCTTTTGATGGTTATTCAACTGTAATTTTTGCCTAACTGAGTGGGAGAAAGCAACAGTCATCATAAGATACAAGCACACCCACACCTCCTGCAACTTTTACTGAGCAAGAGCCAGCACCTCTTTCTCCACTAACAGGCCAATGATAAAAAACCACCAAGAAGAGCCTGAATCAACCTTGGCTGCTCTTCACAAACAATTAACAGAGATCTTAATACAATACCACGATGCCTTGAAAACAACAGACCATTACAGTCCACACAAAGAAGCAAGATAAAGTGGTAGAAACAAGAGAACAGGATACAGACCCAGAAGACATCCCTGAGGAAGAAGCAGCATTGGAACCCTCTGATAAGGAATTCAAAAGAATTATCTTTAGGTATCTTCAAAAGATTGAGAGATAGACCAAAGAAAACACAGAAAAAACCTTAGAAGAATTATGGAAGAAAATACAAGAACAAAATGACAAAATAAATGAAAAATTAGAAATGCTTCTAAATCTATAGATAGAAATCCAGAAGATTAATACTAAATTATTAGAAATAGATAACACATTGAAAGGGCAAAGGGGTAGAATAGATGCAATGGAAGACAGAATTAACGAGACTGAAGACAAATACCTAAATACTTCTTTAGAAAGGGATCAGTCAGAAAAAAAAAATAAAAACAAAATGAAGAAAACCTAAGGTTTGTGTGGGATACCATCAAAAGAAATAATTTACATGTCATCGGAATTCCAGAACAGGAAGAGAAAACAAAACCACTGAGAAAATTGTCCAAGATGTGCTGGAGGAAAACTTCCCTGGTATGATGAAAGAGGAGAACATATCCATTCGGGAAGTCCAACGAACCCCAAGCAGAATAGACCCTAAAAGAAAATCACTGAGACATATCATCATCAAACTCACCAAAAGCAAGGACAAAGACAGAATCCTGAGAGCAGCATGGGAAAAACAAAAACTTACATACAAAGTCAACCAATAAGAAGAAGCTCTGATTTCTCAGCAGACACCATGCAAGTGAGAAGGCAATGGGGAAAGAGAAAAATTTTCAACCAAGAATTATATACCTGGCAAAACTGTCCCTCAAATATGATGGTGAAATTAGGAGATTTTCAGATAAGCAGAAACTAAGGGAATTTGTTAAAACCAGACCCACCTTACA
>NW_006921793.1:5186111-5186970 GCF_000298275.1 Orycteropus afer afer
GACATTATATAATGATTAAAGGATCAATTGATCATGAAGATATAACCATAATAAATATCTAGGGACCCAATGAAAGGGCCCCAAAATACATAAATCAGACTTTAAAAGAGCTGAAAAGCCAAACAGATGACTCCACTCTCATAGTGGGAGATTTTAATACACCACTTTCTTTGAAAGACAGAACAACTGGAAAGAAACTCAATAAAGATGCAGAAAAGCTAAATAATACATTTCACCAACTGGACCTTATTGACATCTACTGAGCACTTCACCCAACAGCAACACAATATACATTCATCTCCAGTGCATATGGAACTTTTTCCATGATAGACCATTTGTTAGGCCATAAAGCAAGCCTTAATAAATTTAAAAACACTGAAATACTGCAAAGCATCTTCTCAGATCATAACACTATCAAGTTAAAAATCAATAATAGGAAGATCAACAGAAAAAGAGTAAACACATGAAAACTGAACAGTACCCTCCTAGAGAAAGACTGGGTAAGAGAAGAAATAAAAACAGAAATTCAAAAATTCCTTGAATCAAATGAGAATGAAAACAAAACATACCAAAATCTTTGGGACAGCAAAAGCAGTGATCAGAGGCCAATTTATAGCAATACAAGTACACATCAAAAAAGAAGAAAGAGCCAAAATCAACACTTTAAACCAACATCTCCAACAATTAGAAAAAGAACAGCAAGAAAAGACCTCAGTCATGAGAAGAAAGGAAATAATCAAGATTCGAGGAGAAATCAATGAAACAGTTCCGGCAAGATGGTGGACTAGGCAGAAGGACTGCACAGACCCTCTTCAACAAAGACAAGGGAAACCAATTGACACAGACACAGAAGATAATC
>NW_006921793.1:5190365-5218986 GCF_000298275.1 Orycteropus afer afer
ATCTTCACCCAAATCACAATAAATAAAATAAAAAATAAATAAATAAAATAAAAAAGAGTAAAGCTTTAAAGACCTCCATGTGCTGATGTGGCATGACTCCGACTGAGGAGAAACAACTGCAAACATCCATTAATAACTGGAACATGGAATGTATGAAGTATGAATCTAGGAGAACTGGAAGTTGTCAAAAATAAAATGGAGTGCATAAAGATTGATATCCTAGGCATTAGTGAGTTGAAATGGACCAGTTTGGGCTATTTTCAATACAACAACCATATGTTACACTATGTCAAGAATGACAATTTGAAGATAAATGGCATGACATTTATCATTACAAAGGATGTTTCAAGATCTGTCCTGCAGTACAGTGCTGTCAGTGATAGGATAAAATCCACGTGCCCACAAGGAAGACCAGTTAATACTATGATTATTCAAATTTATGCACCAACCACCAAAGCCAAAATGCAGAAATTGAAGATATTTATCAACTTCTGCAGTCTGAATTGACTGAACATGCAATCAAGATGTATTATCACTGGTGATTGGAATGCAAAAGTTGAAAACAAAGAAGAATCACCAGTAGTTGGAAAAATTGGCCTTGGTGACAGAAATAATGCTGGAGATTGCATGACAGAATTTTGCAAGACCAACAACTTATTCATTGCAAACACCTTTTTTTCAACAACACAAATGGCAGCTATGCATGTGGACTTTGCCAGATGGAATACACAGGAATCAGACTGACTAAATCTGTGGCAAGAGGTGATGGAGAAGCTCAATATCTTCAGCCAAAACAAAGGCAGGAGCTGATTGTGGAACAGACCATCAACTGCTCATATGCAAGTTCAACTTGAAGTTGAAGACAATTAAAACAAGTCCACAAGAGCCAAAATACAACCTTGAATATTGTTGTTCTTGTTATGTGTCATTGAGTTGGACCAGATTCATAGCAACCCTTCCTTGGGCTTCCAAGACAGTATCACTATGGAAGTAGAGTGCCCAACTTCCCTTCCAAGGAGTGGCTGGTGGGTTTGAACCACCAGCCTTTTGCTTAGCAGTCAAGAGCCTTAGGCACTATGCTACCCAAGCTCCTTGAATATATCCCTCCTGAATTTAGACACCTTCTAAAAAATAGATTTAATGCATTGAATAACAATGACCGAAAACCTGAAGAATTGTGGAATGACATCAAGAACATCATCCATAAAGAAAGAGGTCATTAAAAAGACAAGAAAAGAAGAAAAGACCAAATGGATTCTTACTTCGTACATTGCATGTTCCTATTATTAATGAATGTTTGCAGCTGTTTCTCCTCAATTTGAGTGGTGCCACATCAGCAAATGGAGGTCTTGAAAAGTTTTACTTTATTCATAAAAGTAAGGTTGGTTCTACTCTGATGATGCAGCTATTTCCTAGTCATATTTTGAGAGCCTTCCAACCTAAGGGGCTCGTCCTCCTGCACTGTATCAGACAATGTCTCCTGGCTAGTCATAAAGTTGCACAGTAATGCAGCAGACAAGAGTCATTAAAAAGACAAGAAAAGAAGAAAAGACCAAATAGATGTCAGAAGAGATTCGGAAACTTGCCCTTGAGTGACGAGTAGCTAAAGCAAATGGAAGAAATGACAACATATAACAGCTGAACAAAAGATTTCAAAGAGCAGCTCAAGCAGACAAAGCCAATTACTATAATGAAATGTGCACAGACCTGGAGTTAGAAAATCAAAAGGGAAAAACAAGCTCGGCATTTCTCAAGCTGAAAGAACTGAAGAAAAATTTTAAGCCTCGAGTTGCAATACTGAAAGATTCTATGGGCAAAATATTGAATGATCCAGGAAGCATCAAAAGAAGATGGAAGGAATACAAAGAGTCACTGTACCAAAAAGAATGAGTAGATCTTCATCCATTTTAGGAGGTGGCATATGATCAAGAACAAATGGTACTGAAGGAAGAAGTTGAAGCTGCACTGAAGGAAGTGGCGAAGAACAAGGCTCCAGGAATTGATAGGCTATCCAATGAGATGTTTCAACAAACAGATGTCCTGCTGGAGGCACTCACTCAGTTATGCCAAGAGATTTGGAAGACAGCTACCTGGCCAACTGACTGGAAAAGATCCGTATCTGTACCCATTCCAAAGAAAGCTGATCCTAGAGAATGTGGAAATTATTGAACAATATCAGTAATATCGCCTGAAAGTAAGATCTTACTGAAGATAATTCAAAAATGGTTGGAGCAGTATATTGACAGATAACTTCCAGAGATGCAAGCTGGATTCAGAAGAGGACGTGGCACAAGGGTATCATTGCTGATGTCAGGTGGATCTTGGCTCAAAGCAAAGAATACCAGAAAGATGTTTACCTGTGTTTTACTGACCATGCAAAAGCATTTGATTGTGTGGATCATAACAAACTGTGGATAACATTGAGAAGAATGGGAATTCCAGAACACTTAATTGTGCTCATCAGGAACCAGACCAGGAGGCTGTCGTTCAAACAGAAAAAGGGGACACTGCATGGTTTAAAATCAAGACGAGAGTGCATCAGGGTTGTATCCTTTCACCATACTTATTCAATCTAAATGCTGAGCAAACAGTCTGAAAAGCTGGACTATATGAAAAAGAACATGGCATCAGGATTGGAGGAAGAATCATTAACAACCTGTGATACGCTGATGATACAACCGTGCTTGCTTAAAGTGAGGATGACTTGAAGCACTTCCTGATGAATACTGAAGAATACAGTCTGCAGTATGGATTACATCTCAGTATAAAGAAAACAAAAATCCTCACAACTGGACCTATAAGCAGCATCATGAAAAATGGAGAAAAGACTGAAGTTGTAAAAGACTTCACATTGCTTGGTTCTATAATCAATGCCAATGGAAACAGCAGTCAGGACATCAGATGATGTACAGCACTGGGCAAATCGGCTGCAAAGGACCTCTTTCAAGTGCTGAAGAGCAAAGATGTCTCCTTGAGGACTAAGATGCACCTGACACAAGCCATGATATTTTCAGTTGCCTCATATGCATGTGAGAGCTGGACAATGAATAAGGAAGACCAAAGAAGAATTGATGCTTTTGAGTTGTGGTGCTGGCAAAGAATGCTGAAAGTATCATGGACTGCTAAAAGAACAAATCTGTCCTGGAGGAAGTACAGCCAGAATGCTCCTTGGAAGCAAGAATAGCCAAAGCTGGTCTCACCTAGTTTGGTCATGTTATTGGGAGGGACCATTCCCTGAAGAAGAATGTCATGCTTGGTAAGGTGGAGGGCTGACAAAAGAGGGGAAGGCCCTCAATGAGATGGATTGACACCGTGGCTATGGCAATGGGCTCAAGTATAGCAAGGATCATATAGCTGCTGCGGGATGGGGCGGTGTCTCGTTCTGCTGTGCATAGGGTCGCTATGAGTTGGAGATGACTCAAGAGCACCTAACAATGACAACAACAACAGCCCTAGGTGGAAGACTTAAACAAGCTGCTACTCAGTTGCTCACAGCACAGTGGGAGTTACAAAGACTATGGCTAGAAAAGCCATACCATGTAATTAACTACACTGCAGTATAATAAATATTTTTGTATAAATATTTTTTAAAAAAAGATTATTTGGGTAAGGAGCTTTGGTGGCACAGTGGTTAAAGCATTCAGCTGATAACCAGAAGGTCAAACCTACCAGCTGCTCCACAAGATAAAGATGAATCAGCTTTCGTCTTTATCTTCTACTCTATCCTATAGGGTCACTATGAGTAACTCGATGGTTGTGGGTTTGCTTTCTTTGGTTAAGATTATTTACGGGACTATTAAGAGACTATTTAGTGGTGAGGCCTGAACAAAACAGGGGATTTTCGAAGCTCCTGTAGTACTTTAGTAAAAAAACAGCTGTTGTTGTTGTTTTGTGTCTTCAAGTCAGACTCGACTCATAGCAACCCCTCCTTGGGTTTCTGAGGTAGTATCACTATGGAAGTAGATCACTCAACCTTCCTTCCAAGGAGTGGCTGGTGGGTTTGAACTGCCAGCCTCCTAGTTAGCAGTCAAGTGCCTTAGACACTATGCTACCAGAGCTCCTTAGCACTATATATTTGACATATCACAGCAGATAGCATGCAAAAACCAGTAACAAAAGAACTGTTCTAAAATAATAAAGAAAAATAAAACAAAATAAAGGGCTAGAGTCAAATATGCCAATTGTTAAAATAACAAGGACTTCAACATAACTCTTTTTTTACATGGAGTAATTATATGCAGCCACACCATTCCACCCAACAACTTTTTAGTCATTTATTTCTCAAACTCTCAAATAATTAAAGAAATAGATATTCTTCCTAAGGATTCTTGGAGGGAGGGAGGGAGGGAGAGAAGGAGGGAGACACAAAGAAAGAGCAACTTCTGCACATTTTTTTTTTAATTATGAATTCATGTTTCTAACTCAATTATTTGATTAAAAACTTTAATGTAGTTATTTTGGTCCTAGACCACATCGTAAGATTTTCCCCCTTTTAGTAATTATGCTGCCACTCAGGAACATAACTCTATAAACAATGCTCGAGGTTTATAAGTCTTCTGTAGAAAATGTACACAAGGCAAATTTGAATGCCTAATGTCAAAGTCACCACTTCAATAAATTCAGTAATTTTCATACACTTCACCTGCTGGGATCAATCTTTCAGGTGAGGCCAGTCAGAGCATACTTTTATGTGTCTTGGCTGGTAACCATGTTATTCTCAATGCATGGCAGAGGTAGTGCGAAGTTAGGGAGGCAGATAAAAGGATGCTTTTCCTAAAGGTAAATATTAATAGGATATAGATTAGACACCAAATTTTTGTAACAATGGTCATATCTGCATGGCTGAATATTTTTCTTCTGTTTAGTTTCTATGGGTTCTAAGTTTTTTTGACAGGAGTATATATACCTACCTCTCACTTATTGACTATCTCATTATCTGACATTTCACATTTACAACAAAAGCAAAACATCTGCTATCCAACTATTTTGCACATTAACAATTTACATCTAGCAGTAATGAAAACAAGATGCAAGATTAATGCTCGCTGTGATGGTTAAAATTATGTGTCATCTTGGCTAGGCCATGATTTTCAGTAGTTTGGCAGTTACATAACGATCTCCTTTGGCAGTTATGTAAAGATGTCGTGATCCTCCATTTCGTGATTGATGTGGTCAACTCCATTTTTGCATAACACCAATCACTGCATAATGACTTGGTCATTGGAACCTAACCATATCAGTAAGTGAGGGGTAGGTGTACTACTGTCTTACCCAAAATAAAAATCAATTTATGTTTTTCTAAATAAAATATAATCAGTATATTCTAACTTACACCAGCTGTAATGCTGAGGCCTGCTCACTGCACTCTCAACTTAATCTTCCTTTTCCATGCCCTCCAACCATATGGCATCTTACTACTACTTGGCAGCCTCTGCAATGAATTGTTGTAGTTGTATTTAGCATGAAGTCTGAAAGTCTTTATGCAAACATGGCTTACTACATGACCAAATCAACTCCTAAAGCCTGCTCACTATTTAATTTCTTTCTTTTTCAACATTCCAGCAGGAAACATACTTACTTGTTCATCAGCAGGTGGAACTCACTTCATTTTGGAGCCCTACATTATTGCACAAACCAAGGAGCTGACAACACTGCAGTTCCTACAGTAGGCTTTAAACTCCTAGAAGGCAGGGTCGTTGTGTAACTCCTCTGCACAGAGCTCAGTTCCCAGAATGAATAAAGATTTGATGAAGAAGAGACTCAGCATGAAAGGTCAATAGCATAAACGCCAATAAAAACAAAACAAGGAGCTCACTATATTCCTGGGAACAGCTGGCAGAGCAATCACAAAATAATTGAAAACCATGGGCAAGCCAAAAAGAATTAAACTGACTGCTTCATCCTAACAACACCTTTCAACAAAGAAGAGAAACATGAAGTATAGTTCCATGAGGCTCTATCTATCCATTTCGGGAACTAGTCAATTGAATCTGACAAATATTTACTGAGCCCCATCTACATGCTGGGCATGGGGCCATCTCAATGCAATCTCCATATTGCATGATACAAATATCAACATGGTGGTAAGGAGGTGTGTGGGACCTCAAGCATGATATTTAGATACGAACCACACTTCTTCACTTTTCCTTGGTAAAATGGGGATAACAAAGCCTCCTTTAAAATACTATTGTTGTTATTGTATGCCTCCAAAGAGGCTTAACCCAAAATCTAAACCCACCACTGTTGAGTTGATTCTAACTCATGGCAACTCTACAGGACAGAACTGCCCATATGGTTTCCAAGGCTGTAAATCTTTATGGAAGTAGACTGACACATCTTTCTTTCACGGGTGCTGGTGAGTTTGCACTGCTGACTTTTTGGTTAGAAACTGACTGCTTTAACCATTGCACAACCAGCCTCCTAAAGAAGCATGAAACAACATTTACAGTCATCCCTCACCCTCCATGGAGGATTGGTTCCAGGACCCCTGCAGATACCAAAATCCACAGATGCTTAAGTCCTGTATACAAAATGGCATAATGTTTGCATATAACCTACACACATCCTCTTGTATACTTTAAATCATCTCTAGATTACTTATAATACCTAACACAGTGTAAATGTTATGTAAATAGCACTTTACTAGCCTCTTAGCCTCTGACAGATTGCTTTGACCACTGGATTTCTCTCTCCCACCCCAGCCCCCGCTTCCCTCCAATATTTGGTTGAATCTGCAGATGCAGAACCTGTGGATATGGAGAGCCCTCTCATTCCTAAGAGAGGGAAAGGGGGGTCCACAGGACTCTTTTAAGAATTTACTGAAAAATGGGGCCTCCTTCCCCCAAATAGACATGTACACCCACATCTCTCTTGCATTCCCATGTAGTTTATAAACATACATTCCCAACTTATGCCCAGTTAAGCAGATCTTATTATTTAAATATGGAGCAAGCCGAGGTGTAAAAATTATTCCACTTATGGCTGGCTGCAGTCCCATTAAACACCTCCTCTCTTTCTCCAGATTTGTGTTAAAATTCCAAAGAACAAAAATGGCCAGAACAAAGCCTGAGAAGTTTGTGGAGCCAGTCTCAGGTCCAAAATTCCTGCTGCTTTACCAAATAATCAAGCCATTACTTCATCTGTATTGCACACCTGCAGCATAATAGCTTCACGAAACCACGACCACAGATGGCTTTGAGAGACGTAAGTCCACATAATAAAATTTCACAGGCAGCCTGGTTATTTGGACAAGGTTTCGGAACTCTGGAGATGCTGCCCAAGGCAAACACATCATCTAATTAGCTCCAATTGATTAGCTGTTCTGCACTTTACCCTGTGTGGTAGAGTGCTACCCCGCATCCTGTCCTTCCTGCCAGGCAGGCTGCTGAAGCAAGCTGGAGGGTAAGCTGGCTGTACTCTAAACAATAAATAAAGCACAACATCCCACATTCTGACACGAAGAAGAGTGGAGTTTACAAGCAGGTGGCAAATGAATATTAATTTACTGTCATTTAAAAATCAAAACCAATGAGAATTATAAGTCACTTTGTATTTGTAAAATGTTTTGCAGTTTACAAGCACTTCAACAAGGTTCTAAATTGCCAAAAGCTGTTATTATTGCCAGCCCATCCACTCATTATCCAATACTTTTTGAACATACACTGTGCTAAGTGTTGAGGACACACATGACAAGAGGCGGTCCCATATTCTAAGAACCAAAAAAAACCCAAAATCACTTCTGTCAAGTTGGTCCTGACTCATAGCGACCTCTCCTTGGGTTTCCGAGGCATTATCTCCACGGAAGCAGATTGCCCAGTCTTCCTTCCGAGGAGTGGCTGGTGGGTTTGAACTGTCAGCCTTCTGGTTAGCAATCAAATGCTTTACGCACTATGCCACCAGAGCTCCTACCATGTCCTAAGGGGCTAAGGAAATAAGAGAGAATAATGTCCAGGTGGGCCTTGGGAAAGAAGGGGAGTTTTCTCAAGGGAGAGAGCACTGAATCGGATTTTTAGGGGAAAGTAATTTGGCCGAGGGAACTGGTATGGGAAGAGACTGAGAAAACAGCATTCAAGGCAGAAAGATTATTAAGTGCACATGCAAATACAAAGAGGTGAGAATGGGTGTGTTCAGGTGGAAGGAAAGAGTGGAGTGATGCTGCCTGAGGCTAGAGAAGTTGATGGGCCAAATGAAAAAACAAAACAAAAGACACTTCACCTGCAGCGGATAAGGAGAGTTTATAGACAAGGAAATGGAAGACATGATCTGCTGGTGTAATAGTTCCCTAACCAGGATGTACATTAAGATCATGAGGAAGGGGAGGGGCAGTGTTAAAATTTTTAAATGTATTGATGTGTTAGCAGGCTTTGATAAAGTTCCCCAGGTGAGTCTAATGTGCAGTTAGCATAGAGAAGTATAGGATTAGAGATTAAACATCTACCTATTTCCTAAAGCCAGTACATGGAGACTCAGTGGGAATGTTTAAGCCCACAACTCTCTATATATGTCCAGAGTTATTCTTGTGCTTTAAATTCCAGCAATTATTTTCCTTTAATTCTTAAAATCAAGTTTATGAATGGAAAAAAATAAAAAAGGAAGGGGAGAAAATGCCCATTAAACAACATTTACATATAGACCTCAATTTCCCAATTTTTGCTTTATTGCTGCATGAGGCATTTTTGCATGTTATTTGACATGCTAAATATCCTAATTAATGCTGATGTTAACAAAGCTGAACTGGCCTTTACATCTAGATTCAGCCTTTAGACTGGGTAGAAAAAGTTCTGAATGTCTCTTTATTACCTAAACCATTCTTTAACACCATGATGCTTTGCTGAATAAGTCAACTGTTCATATTTGGTTAATAAACTGACACACAGCCAGAAATATATGAGGGGAGGGGAAGGCCTAGGAGATTATATTTATCTGAAGAACTTCTACATTTTCAAAGGTCATCTTATTGACAAATCTGGAGTCTAAAAGCAGATCAGGTGTGTAAGTAGTTAAGGTTGTGTGTTAACTTGGCTGGGGCTGCTGGAAGTAGTTATTCCCCATGATGAGATTGTAATCACCTCCACTGCAGAATCTGCTGTGAACAGCTAAGTAGCTGCCTTCAGGGTATGGCCCACCTCTAGTATATAAGGAAGAGCTTTGAGAAAAGTCTTTAGCTTTTTGGCACATTTGGACTCTGCATTTGGTTGTCTTCATCTCTAGTTCCTAGAGTTGCCTAATAGCCTACTGGGTTGTCTGCTGATTTGGGGACTGTTCTTGGACTTGAACCAAGTGACATGCCATGTCCCTGTTGATCTTGGGATTGTGCCATTCTATTTGCTGACCTTGGGTTTGTCAGCCTCAGCAGCCAGTAGCTGCATGAGTTATAAGAAGCCTCCAGCTTCAGTGAGGAAGGTCAAGGAGTCTTCATCTGGGCCTTAGAGCTGGCACTCTGTATTCAGACTTCCTCAGCCTCCTAAACTTTTAGGAGAAAACATTCCTATTTGTTTAAGACATCCACTTGTGGTATTTGTTATAGCAAGCACTAGTAAACTGAGACAAGGTGAATAAAAGGTAGTGAATCAGCAAGCTTCCTTAAACCTACTCTGCTGGCATTCCCTGCATAACAGGAATGGTACTCATGGGTCATACCAGCTGCCCCTTCCATTCCCATGAAGACACTGCCAATGGCACCGTCCACTCTCTTTTAACATAGTGCTCCACCCACCACCATGAACCAACTGGACTTGGCAGTGGAATCAAAAATCAATCTATAATTGCTACCCTGTACTTTAATGTTACTTTGGAAAGAGCTACTCACTAGAACTACTTCAAGAGTCCCAAATTTATACCAGACAAGCAGTCCAAAACATTGATTCCATTCATTTTAATTAATAATGTAGCCTGTTAGGTGAGTAGGTGTGGACTTGCAAAAAATGGTCCATGACATAAATTTTCTGGAAGAATGAAATACTTTTCACTGCTGCCCTAAGTGGAAGAAGAAATAAAACAATTGCAAAATAGCCTTTGCTATGAAACTTTGAAAATGTTTTCTCAATGAGTAACACCACCATGAGTTCATCTTAATGCCAAGGGTAAGGTCCATGTTTATTCCATTATGCCTTTCCCTACAATGATTCACAGAAAAAGTAAGAAGAGAAAGCAATGCTGTCATCGTACAAGTTTGGTTTTGGGTGTTCTTCTTTTTTTTATTATTTCAATTAATTTTTAACTAAGTGTTATAATATTTGCAAAAACTCTTGACTGCATGGCACAACACAAATAGAGTTTACAAACAAATATTTTAATAATATTTATCAACATTGGTTGAATGTTTGATAAGAGACTGTTGAACCTTTAAGGTCATCCAGTAATCTGCCCTCCACAAGTTAGTTGCTTTCAAAAGACCATTAATATTTAAAGGCACTGAAGCTAACACAGTCCTTTTGAACCTCTAAGATCTGCAACACATGAAATGGATACTCTCACTAAGGAGGCAGTTGAGGCAAGCCAAGACACACAGCCTATGGGTCTACCTTCTCGACCAATGACTAGGGAATGGGATACATGCGGGTCACCGACTCTCCCAAGTGTTAAGACCCAAATCTGCTAGAGGTTCCTCCCACAATGACTTGTTGATGTTGACAATCTGCCTATAGAGAGTCTATATTATTAAATACCTTTTCATAAAATGACAGGAGGCACTATTTGATTTGTTGGTCCCATTATTTAGTTCCACCATGGTTAAATACAAACTAATTGATTTTCCTTTCTTTACCTCTCCAGCACACTCCACTGCAGAGTGAGGCAGTCCCACCTGTGTCACTGTTTAAGTTCTTTCTCTAGATCACTGTCTGAACTTCCAGATCCTTCCACCCCAGCTCTAAGCCCACCTCCTCTCTAAGCTTCCCTATCTCAGCACTCCTAGTCCTCAGTTCTACACTTCTAAGTCTGTGTACCATCCACACATAAAGTTGAAATTTTAAGAGAATAACGTATGTTACTGCACACTATTGTTTTATGTTGAGTCCTGGGTAATGCAAATAGTTTACACGCTCAGCTGCTAACCCAAAGGTTGGAGGTTTGAGTCTACCAAGAAGCACCTGGGAAGAAAGGCCTGGAAATCTACTTCTGAAAAATCAGCCACTGAAAACCCTACGGACCACAGCTCTACACTGACACACATGGAACTGTCGTGAGTCAGGGTCAACCCTACGGTAACTGTTTGTTTCTTTTATTGCTTTATACATATTGTTTGTTTCTTTTATTGATTTATATACATTTATTTTGCCTCTCCTTCAACTCTGGAGAGCAGACAGAACATTTTCCATTTCTGCATTCATCACAGTAGTCTGTCATTGTTTTCATTGTTGGGTGCTAGAGAGTCAGTTCCGACTTACAGAGACCACATACAACAGACTAAAACACTGCCTGGTCCTGTGCCATTCTCACAATTGTTGCTATGTTTGAGCTCATTATTGCAATCACTGTATCAGTCTACCTCCTTGAGAGTTTTAGTCTTTTTTGTTGACTCTTTACATTGTCAGCATAATGTCCTTCTCCAAGGACTGGTCTCTCCTAATAACATGACAAAAGTACATGGGACAAAGTCTTACCATCCTTACTTTTAAGTAGTATTCTGGCTGTACTTCTTCCAAGACAGATTTGTTCATTCTTCTGATTGTTGTTGCTATTGTTGTTAGGTGCTGTTGAGTTGGTTCCAACTCATACTGACCCTATGTACAACAGACCAAAACACTACCCAGTTCTGTGCCAGCCTCACAATCCTTGCCATACCTGAGCCCATGGTTGCAGCCACTGTGTCAATCCATCTCATTGAGGGCCTTCCCCTTTTTCACTGACCATCCACTTTACCAAGCATGATATCCTTCTCTAGGGAATGGTCCTGTCTTCTGGTACAAAAGAAAACCAAACTCACTGCTGTCAAGTTGTTTCCAACTCATAGTGACCCTTCCTTGGGTTTCCGAGGTGGTAGCTCTATGGAAGTAGATTGCCCAATCTTCCTTTTGAGGAGTGGCTGGTGGATTTGAACTGCTAGCCTCTGGCACTACGCCAGTAGTCCATGGTATATTTAATATCCTTCGCCAACACTGTAATTCAAAAGTATCAATTCTTCTTCTGTCTTCCTTATTAAGTGTCCAGCTTTAGCACACATTATATGTTGTTTGTTGTTGTTACGTGCTGTCGAGTCGGACCCGACTCACAGAGACCCCTCCTTGGGTTTCTGAGGCAGTATCACTATGGAAGTAGATTGCCCCATCTTACTTCCAAGGAGTGGCTGGTGGGTTTGAACCGCCAACCTCTGGTTAGCAGTCAAGTGCCTTAGGCACTATGCTACCATAATAGGCAATTGAAAAAAAACCATAGCTTGTGTCAGGTGCACTTTATTCCTGAAAGTGACATAGATTAATTATCCTACAATCAGCTGGATATGTAGGTCAAGCAATAGTTCCCAGTCTCTTCATCTCTGGGAGCATCTCTTTTTAAGAAAGAGTGATGTCATGCAAATAAAACAGAGTGATTATAATTTTATGTATATGTATATACAGAATGATTAATAATGTAAATGTCAAATATGGTCAATACAATTAAATATTCATTAGGTTCTTTTTTTTTTACACAGTGCTTAAATTCTTACAGATTAAATCATTTTAAATGATCAGGATTAAGTTAGTCATAATTAGTTTTTTAAAGACTTTTCAGTTGTAGTAATAGTTATAAAATAAGCATGAATCAATTGGACTTGGTAGTGGAATCAAAATCAATCTTACCAAGCCTAAACATATTTAGATGGCAAACCTAAATTTATTGCTAACTTACCCAGAAGGCAAAATAATGCCTAAGTTTCTTTATAGAGTAACTTTACAGAGATGCTGTTAAGACTAACTCTTGCTAAACGAGAAGGTGTATGAAGTTAAAAGTCAGAGGGAAAACTAATCTCTAATAAAATCCTTCTCTAGCTCCAAAAGATTAAAGACAATTCTAAAATATAAAATCACGAAATATGAAAGTGAGGCATTCAGGACTGAGGGAAATCAAGGGTAGTTTTATTAAAATGAACTCAGAAGTACATTTAGAATACAAAGTGTATTGTATAGTCTGTGGTCCTGTAAACATGCTTGAAATGAATCACAAATTTGACCTTGAGCTTCCTAACAGCCAAGGCAACATGGAAATAAGATAAACTTCAGGGTTCAGTTTTCATATGCTGTGAAGCACAACAGTAGTAGTAAGGGCTGAAAGAGTTATCTCTACTGGGTGCTAATAACAAGCATAATGTAATGAATTGCGTTCAGTAAGTTTCATAGAGCTGTGTCTTATTATAGCCCTCAATGAAGAAGAGAACCAAAGATCAGATGAGATTCTTAATGAAAGGAACACTGGGGAAAAATGATTCAGTTGAGGACAAATCTTTGCTTTTTCCATTCTCATTTTATGAAAAGAAGAATGGTCAGCTTGTCAAGAGATAATCAAATATGGGGGAAATGGCTCTAGTCTACAGAAATTAAATCTTAAGAGGGATTTCGAAATGCATAAATATACTTATTTCACAAAGAATAAAGGCCAACTAAAAAATAATTTAAAAAAAAAACTTACTGCCATCAAGCCGGATCCAACCCATAGTGATCCCTCCTTGGGTTTCTGAGGTAGTATCACTATGGAAGTAGATTGCCCAACCTTCCTTCCAAGGAATGGCTGGTGGGTTTGAACTGTCAGCCTTCTGGGTAGCAGTCAAATGCCTTAGGTATTTTGAGAGGTCATCACATTTACCTCACAGACCAAAAAACATCTGGAAACCCAGTTATGATTTAAAAAAAAAAAAAAATTTGCTGACTCCATAGTGAACTGAACAAAAAGATCTGGGTGAGGAAAATGGCTGTCTTAGGGTAACTATGCAGTGTAACCCCCTTCTGCCAAGAATATAGAAGACTTTACAGGGCACCTTCTCCCCTGGTCCATGCTAACCTGATATATCCCTACTCTGCCTTTCTCTAGTCTCAGGGAGGCCATCTCCTCCTCTTACTGCTTGTTATTACAGTATCCCCTGATTCATCTCAATACATGTTCATGATGAGTGATACTCTTAGAAATTCCAATTACTGTGCACTGATTACATTTACATAATGTTGACTGCTTCCTGGTGCCACTTGGAGCCTGCTTCCAAATCTCACAGTAGGCTGCATTACACCTTGGAAGTTTCCCCATGGGCTCTAGTGTCACCCATGACATGCGGATTGGTGTGTTAAAGAAAGAGAAAACCAAAACCAAACCAAATGTTATCAAGTCAACCTCAACTCAGGGTGACTCCATGTGTTTCAGAGTAGAATTACTCCAGAGGGTTTTCAATGACTGTGATCTTTTAAAAGTAGATCACCACGCTTTTCTTCTGAGGTGCCTCTGGGTGGATTCAAACCACCAACCTTTTGATTAGTAGCCAAGCACAGAACCATTTACACTACCCAGGACCTCCCAGAGAAGAAGGGGTCCACATTTCCTGAAATGTCTAGATCATGAAGTCACCTTACTTTTGTCAAGGGGCTTTTGTTCAATTCCTCTGAAGCATAACCTCAAGGCTCCCAGTTGATCTGGCTGCAGTCATCTGAGGCAGCTCTGCTATGAGGGGAATGTTACCAACTTCTGGGCATCCCCAACCCAATCCTGTTCCCACAGGCCCCACTCAGCTTAGTAAATATTTATCCAGCATGCCTTGTCTCAGTAAAAGCATGATAACCAGTTCGCCTGCTCTTCACACTTGAAAGGAAAACAATTGGTTCTACTTAAATGTAACAGATAAAAAAGGTAATAACATACCAATAATCCACAATCAAGTTAACAAGAGGCCCCTCTATGTGGTTTATCATTAGCCTTTATTGAGAGTCGCATTACTGACAACATGGACTTTAAAAAGACCTCTGCTTCCTACTTTTTCTTCTCAAGTATTATTTACCTGGGAGATTTCAACTTCACCATGACTTTCTTGCTAAAAAATGGCTAATATTTACTATTTAAAATATATAAGAAAGCAGCAATTCCAGTTACCTACGTGGGGCTGTGTATTAAATGTATTATTGCTTTTCTTGACCAGAGTTACTAAGTCCAAACTGAGGATATAAAAATGAGTCCCCCAGGCAACACCACCATGGTCACATCATTTCAAAAGAAGGGGATTTTCTTCAAGCCTATCAAGACTTTGTAACCCACAGGCTGGAGGACAATAAGTGAAATGTATGCTAACGTATCACAGATGTTTCTCACACTGCATTCTAGATCAGCACTTCCAAAACAACGTTCTACAATGATGGAAATGTTCCATACGTGAGCTGTCCGATACAGTTGCCACTAGCCACACAAGGCTTTTGAGCCCTTGGGTGTGACTACTGAGCACTTGAATGTGGCTAGTCCAATGGTATTTTTAATTTTAAATAATTTAAATTTGAAGAACCACTTGTGGCTACTGTACTAGCTGGTGCAAATCTAGATCATGAGACATACTTATTATATTATTTCAGCTAAAATATTTGGGCACACACTTTCCCCTTTCAGCTTCCCCCTTGTGGCTTCTATGACTTCTGCAGGGGTCTTCATGGCACAGTGGCTAAGTGTGTGCCTGCTAACCAATAGATCAGTAGCTCAAACCCACCAGCTGCTCCACAGGAGAAAGACTTGGCAGTCACCTTCTGTAAAGATTACAGCCTATGGGACAGTTCTACTCTGTCCTATAGGGTCACTATGATCAGAATCAACTTGATGGCAACAGATTTCGGGGATTTTTTTCCTATGACTTCTTGCCCCAAGTCCCCTAATTAAAGACAATGTTAAGAGTCAGTTCAATGGAGTAACGAAAGGCAAATTAAAACTTCTGATTTCCGTTAAAAGTATTTAGTTCAGCAGGCCTTCCTCCCCCAACTTGTATAATAAATGGGTACTTTTAAAATTATCCACAGGGTGTAAGAGATGCTTAAACAGCTGAGGATGCTTCCACAACAACACACTCAAACGGCACACATTGTACTTTGTTCAAGAGCAGGAAATGTCAACAGATAAAGTCCTACAGAGGAGGATAATTACATTTTACTTCCTACTCTTGGAAAAGCCTTTTCAATGTCCACCCACCCAAGTTTAGTTTGCTCTCCAAAGAGCTTCTTGCAAAGAACACAGAGGCTATTGTTTCCCCTGACAACTCTCCTCAAATAAGGCTTTGTTTTGATGCTTCAAAACACAATCACACTCAAAGAAAATGCTGCTGCATTAACCAGGCCAAATTGCGTTAACTTGATAGTGTTTACACAGATTGCTCTTTGAATGACCAACAGGGAGTTGGCGAGGCCATGTAGCACCAAGGACTTAGAAATCTGGGGTTCATGACAGTCATTCTCACCCCAAATGGGAGAAAGCTCATGATGGGGCTAAGAAGAGACTCACTTTGCTGTGAGAAGGGGAGCATTCGGCTAATGTGCTGGGCAGTCCCTCTGCTCAGGATCAGGAGAGAGAATCTTGCTGAGGTGTTAAGAGCATTCATCCAGATAGGAAAGTGCCCACTGGCAGAAACTTGCCCTCCATGACAATTACTCTGCAGTCTTGGAATCCAACCCACAAAAGCTGTACTGAACACAATATTTTACAATCAGGAAAGTCTGCCTGGAACGGGAAGCTAAGGATAGTTTTGCAAACCCAAATAATCTCAAAAAAAAAATTAAGCAATTATAATATTGATTTATATATTCAGAAGTGTTCAAAGTTCAAATTAATAACTTCAAATTCCACTTATTATAAAAATTGAAGACTGACTGAATTCAATATAAAGGATCAATATTTTTACTAGAAATCTGAAGTTTTAATTTGTCCCCTGTTTCTCCATTGACAAGACTCTTAACATTTTCTTGAATGAGGGAACTGGGAGTCAGAAGCCATAGAAGTCCTTTTGTAGAGAGCAAATTAAATATATGAAATTCAGGAGTTAATTGTCTTTTTTATGTGCTAACTCCCTTGGTCTTCCCTTTCTCAAAATTGTCACCATTTTGCCAGTTGCTCGGAACAAAAACCTTGGAGTCATCCTTGATTTTTCTTTCTCTCACATCCAGTATCAAATTCCTTAATAAATCCTATTGGCTCTACCTTAAAATATATTTCCAGGACCCAACCACTTCTCACCACCTCCACTGCTGATACTTTAGTCCAAGCTGCCATCATTTCTCTCCTGATGATCACAGTAACATTCTAACTAACCACCTTACTTCTAGTCTTGCCACCTACCACCTCCTAGTGTTCTAAAAACAACTAGTATAGCTGTTGTGCAAAGTCAAGTCAGATCATATCACTAAGAATAATATATCCTTATCTTGGCCTATCAATTCCTCTCTCATTTTTCTGGGTGCCTTATCCCCTGCTACTCTGCCCCTCACGCATTCTATTCCAGCCTCAGCAGCCACTTTGCTGTGCCTCAAATACATTGTGTATAGTCCTGCCTCAGGGCCTCTGCACATTCTCTTCCCCCTTTCTAAAATGGTATTCACCCAAAAATGCATGGCTTGATTCCTAATTCCTGTAAGTCTCTGCTACACAGACTTTAATTAAAGAGGCTTTCTTGATAAATTTACATAAAATACAAACACATACATATACAACCATAAACATATCACATTCTCTCCCTTTCTCCTTCACTTTTTCTTCTCAGCACTTCGAATCATTTGGCATGACGTATTTAGCACTTTTTTTGTCTCTGTACTAGAATATGGAGTTCTGCTAGCATAATGCCTAAGGCATTTGACTGCTAACCAGCAGGCTGGAGGCTCAAACCCACCAGCCACTCCTCAGAAGGAAGACTGGGCAATCTACTTCCATAGAGATACCCCTCAGAAACCCAAGGAGTGGTCACTATGAGTCGAATTGGTAAGTTCCACAGGGACAGATACAGAGTCTGTCTTGTTCAGTACAGTATCTCCAAGGCCTATAACACTACCTGGCACACAGCAGGCACTCAATAATTATCAGTGGCTATTTGAATATTTAGGTTGCTGCTTCAGAAACCAGAGTTCTCTCAATATGTGATTCATGGGACTAGGTAAACATCATGAGAAGGACTCAATAAGTTACGGACTATAAAAGTAGAATTTATACAAAACAACTGAATTTAAGACAATATAATATAAACCAAACCAAACCTATGGCCAACTTCAAACCTACGGCCAACGAGTTAATTCCAACTCATAGTGACCCCATAGGACAGAGTAGGACTGCCCCACAGGGTTTTCAAGGCTGTAAATCTTTACAGAAGCAGACAGCCCCATCTCTCTCCCATGAAGTGTCTTTGAGCTGCTAACCTTTTGGTTAGCAGCCAAGTGCTTTAGTCACGGCACCAGTAGAGCTCTTTACAATACATGTAATTACAAAAATATGTAAAATATAATTATAATTTTCATAATTGGCTCAGACCTGAATTCACTAATTCCTCAACTAGTTCTCTCTCTAAGGTACTCCCTTAAGTCCTGTAAGTCATAGGTATGGGCATCCAATGGGTAAAGCCTAGTTCAAAGGCCCATGTCCAGGCCACCAGGGAGCAACTCGAGGGCATATCTGCCCCACTGGGCTTCTCTAGTTGGCTCTGAGGTTCTGCTTCCCATGTAGCCCTATGCAATCAGGAAATCCCACAAAAGAACAGTGTGAGGATGCTGGATTGTCCTCTACCCACTTAAGAGTATTGTCTAGTAAACACACCTACATCAGAGGTTGTATTGGAAGGTGTAAAATAAAAAACGTATATGTACATGCGCTTGTCAAACACTTACCTTTGTGTCATGAAGTACATTAAAGAAACAAACAAAAACAACAACGAAACCTCAAAATTCCCTCTCTTTCTATCACAAACAAGAGGGTTGTGAGCTCCCTACCTTCATCCCCTAAAAGGCTGTAAGCACCATAAAGGCAACAGAACTTGTCTTTTAGGTTCACCATTATACACCCAGTACCCTACATAGGACCAGGAACATTGTAAGTACTCAAATATTGAACAAACGAGTGACGTCATTGTAGAGCAGGGTACCTCTGACGGTTGGTAGAATGTCCCTCAGTAAGAAAGTGGATGACATTTAAAGTTCTTCCTATTTCCAGGACAAAATTATGTATCTCACTGATGGTTACTGTGCTCTTTATGCATGAGATAATTCTAATTTCATGTCATCTGGTCCCTTTAGTAATAGATGTTGACAGTCCCAGATGCCGAGCTCTCAGAGAGAGCATCTGCTTATCCCCTCAGGATTAAGCTAAATGACTTAACCTCCAGAATGCTCCTCTAGAGTTTGGAGAAGAAAAAGCACACAGCACATAGTCACCACCACTGCCCACATGGAAATCTGTGTATTCTGAGCATCTGTTTCTCTAGACAGTGATCTCCTTGAAAGCAAGCACCTCATCTCATTCATTACTGACTGAGGTACCTGCACAAGACAAAAAAAAAAAAAAAAAACACCAACCCCTTACCAGCGAGTCAGATCCAATTCATAGTGACCCCTCCTTGGGTTTCCAAGGTGGTATCACTATAGAAGTAGATTGCCCAGTCTTCCTTCTAAGGAGTGGCTGGTGGGTTTGAACCACCAGCCTTCTAGTTAGCAGTCAAATGCCTTAGGCACTATGCCACTAGAGCTCCTTTGCACAAGACATACCCATAATAAAACTCAGTAAATCCTTGAAAAATGTCATTGCATGCTGCAAAAACAACAAGGAGGCCACATGTTCTGTCCTCCTCTAATCCCACAAGAGGAAGGCAGAATCACCATCAATAGCCCAAGGCCTATTACTGCAAGGCCAGACATGCTGCCTCCCTCCAGTCCTTTCACCAACCGTTCCTCCCAAAGCACCCACCACCACTCCTCTGGGTTCGATAATTCGCTGCAGTGGCCACACAGAGCTCACAGATTATGAGGTTTATTAGGGAAGCACCACAGGCTACAATTCAAGTTCAGGAAAAATGCTCAGTCTCTCTTCCAGCCCACCATCCCTCAGCCAACAGTCTCTCACAGTCTCTTTCCCAGTAGTGCTGGTCCCTCGGTGTCTCACTCGGCAATGTGTGTCTCTTGCGTCTCTTTCCCAGCAACGCGTGTCTTAGGAGTCCGTGTCTCTTTCAGCAGCAGGTCTTCCTCAACCAGCTGTCAGAGAGAGTTCTGCCTCTAGGAGGCCTCCTTTTGAGCCTGGCAGGGTGGTCAAACTAGCCAATCATAGCATCAGAACTCTAAGCACCTGAGAGAGAGTGGGCACCTCCCAGAACATTGTTTTGTGCCACTCCCAACAGAAATACTCCAGATGGACAACTTCAGCAATCAGGAGCTCCTCAGTTGTTCATAGAAAATCCCACCTTGGAGTTTACAAAGACTTATGGGTAGAAAAGCCACAGTAAGTAATTTACTACACCGCACATACAGTAGATGTTAACTGCTTGATAATGAACAGTTAACCAAATATTTCATAGATTGTCTACTAAATGAGGAGTGGCTGGTGAGTTTGAGCCACCAGCCTCTGGTTAGCACCCAAATGCCTTAGGCACTATGCCACCAGAGCTCCTTTACTATACAAAGATGGTTCAAATAACTGCTTTTCATCTATCATTGGAAAGAGACATACATTTAAGCATTATACTATTACAGGAGTTCATATCAAGTATATGACTTTGTTTTTGTTGTTGTTAGGTGCCACTGAGTCAGTTCCAACTCACAGAGGCCCTACGTACAACAGAACAAAACATTGCCTGGTCCTGCACCATCCTACAAATGTTGCTATGTTTGAGCCCATTGTTTCAGCTACTACATCTACCCATCTCATTGAGGGTCTTCCTCTTTTTTGCTGATCCTCTACTTTACCAAGTGTGGTGTCTTTCATCTAAGGCTGGTCCTTCCTGATAACATGTCTCACCATTCTCACTTCTAAGAAACATTCTGGCTCTATTTCTTCTAGACAGATTTGTTTGTTCTTCTGGCAATCCATGAATACTGTCCAATAATCTTTGCTAACATCATAATTTAAAGGCACCACTACTTCTCTGGTCTTCCTTATTCATTGACCTGCTCTTACATGCACATGAGGCAACTGAAAATACCATGGCTTGAGTCAGGCACACCTTAGCCCTCAAAGTGAAATCTTTGCTTTTTCACATTTTAAAGAGATCTTTTGCAGTAGACTTGCCCAATACAATATATCATTTGGTTTCTTGACTGCTGTTTCCTTGGGCATTTATTGTGAATCCAAGTAAAATGAAATCCTTAACAACTTTAATCTTTTCTCCATTTATCATTGTTGTTGTTGTTGTTGTTGTTATGTGCCGTCGAGTCAAACCCGACTCATAGCGACCCCTCCTTGGGTTTCCAAGGCAGTATCACTACGGAAGTAGGATTGGCCAACCTTCCTTCCGAGGAGTGGCTGGTGGGTTTGAACCGCCAGCCGTCTGGTTAGCAGGCAAGTGTCTCAGCCACTATGCTACCATTTATCATAATGTTGCTTATTTATTGGTCTTGTTATAAGCAAGGTTGTGTCATCTGCATATGGAAGGTTGTTAATGAGTTTTCCTCCAATCCTGATGTCACATTCTTCTTCATATAGTCCAGCTTCTAGGATTATTTTCTCAACATACAGATTGAATAAGTATAGTGAGAGGATACAACTCTGACACACACTTTTCCTGATTTTAAACCACACAGTATCCCCTTATTCTGTTCAAACAACTGTTTCTTGGTCTATGTACAGGTTTTACAAGAGGACAGTAAAGTGTTCCAGAATTCCCATTCTTCACAATGCTATCTATAATTTATTATGACTTTATCATTGCTATTGTTGTTAAGTGCTGTCAAGTCAGTTCTGACTCATAGCAACCCTCTGTACAACAGAATGAAACACTGCCCTGTCCTGTGTCATCCTCACAACACTTGCTATGCTTGAGGCCACTGTCGCAGCCACTGTGCCAATCCATCATCTCACTGAGGGTCTTCCCCTTTTTCACTGACCCTCTACTTTACCAAGCATGATATCCTTCTCCAAAGATTGGTCCCTTCTGACAACATGACCAAAGTACAAGTGATGAAGTTCGGCCATTCTCGCTTCTAAGGAGCATTCTGGCTGGATGCCCTTAAGGCAGATTGTTTGTTCTTCTAGAAGTCCATAGTACATTCAATATTCTTTACCAACATCACAACTTAAATGCATGAAATTACAACTTTAAACATCTTATAAAAATCAGTTGCCACTGAGTTGATTCTGGCTCATGATGACCCCATATGTGTCAGAGTAGAACTGTGCTCCACAGAGGTTTCCATGGCTGATTTTCTGGAGTAGACTGCCACGTCTTTCTTCTGAGGTGCCTCTGTGTAGACTCAAACCACCTTCTGGTTAGCAGCCAAACACATTAACCATTCGCAGGGACTCCAGACACCACACATGCAGTCAGATTGGCACTCAGCAGGAATAAAATTGTTTTTCACTTTTAAGGGTAACGACTTAGAATTTCCTATGTTGGGCTTAATTTAATTTCAATGCTTCACATTAAACAAAGTAACGTTAAATTGATTATTTCTTTTAGGGAAGAAAAGGAATGATTGGATTTGCTTGCCCAAGCATACATATGCCAAGCCAAGCGTGTGGTTTCCATCTACTGCTAGATTCAATGTGCCCCTGATTTTTGGCATAAGACTAAGAGAGCACAGAAATGCATTCTGGTTGTCTGAGAATTATTCCAGTAGGAGCTGACAGCTGACACTGAATATGTGAGTACACAGCATCACAAACATTAACGAGATATAAAATAAAATATCATCCCACTGAGTCAAACTGCTCATACACACAAAAAAGCACTAGGACAGTAGTTCCTACCATACCCAGGAATAGAATTCACAACATATGACTGGCTCAATTAAAACATTGGAGAGTTTGGTAAAAATAAACCATTATATAATGGAAAACAAGCAGTTACAACTTGGAATTAGAAAATGTAATGCCATGCAGGTCTATATCCTACCCAATACAGATATCTTAGTCACCAAATCTCTAGCAGGGGTCTTATGTATCTGTTTGTAGCAACCATATGTCACTACTTCCCCTTCGGACAATAATTCCATTTTCAGACTAGCGGCACAGTTACCATATTTTTGCATATAATGCACTCACATATAATGTGTTAATATAATGTGTTAATAATGTGCACATGCATATAACATACATGGTATACATAGGAGACTGATGTGTGAGGAGATTGCATGGTTTGCAAAAAACATATAGCACATGCATTATCTATATAAAAATATGGTAAGCACTTGACTGCTAACCAAAAGGTTAGTAGTTTAAGCTCACCCAGTGGCTCTATGCGAAAAGACCCGGCAATTTGCTTCCATAAAGATTTTAGCCAAGAAAATCCCATGGGGCTGTTCTACTCTCTCAGATGGGGTCACTGTGAGTCAAAAGCAACTCACCAGCAAATAACAACAATTAGACTTAGTGGGCACTGATGGCTCAATAGCAGGATTTTCATCTCCCATGCAAGAGACCTTGGTTTGATATCGAGCTGATGGACCTCACATGTAGCTACCAACTATCCGTCAGTGAAGATCTGTGTGTTGCTATGATGTTGAACAGGTTTCAGCAGAGCTTCTAGACTAAGACAAACTAAGAAAAAATGCCTGGCAATCTACTTCTGAAAATCCTATCAATCACAACAGTGCAATCCTCAGTGGGTCATGGGGTTAGTGCACGACTGCGCAATATTTCATTCTGTTGTACATGAGGTCACTATGAGTCTGAGCCCACTCTATGGCAGCTAATGACAAACAGCAAACGATTAGACTGACTGAGTACCTATTAAATGCCAGGCACTGTGCTATAAACTAAGGATAAAATGATTTCTGCCTTCAAAGGTCTCAGAAACTGTTGGAGGAGAAAATTTTTAAATAATGCAGGAAAATGATCAATGACAGGGCATAGAGAAATTCTTCAATCACAAATGAAAAGCATCACATATGAGAAATTAGGAAAGGGGGCCAAGAAAGACAGTACTTGAGCTCAATACTGAACTTTGCCAAGGAAGCAAGGAGGCCAACACACTGCAAAGAACCACAGAGACAGGAAGTCCAGGAAGCGGAGTGAGTTTGGGGATCGATCCGCAAGAACATCAGTTACTGTTGAGTCGATCTCGACTAATGTGCACTCAGCTGCCAACCAAACTTGGAGGTTCAAGTAGAGTCAGAGGGGCCTAAGGAGACAGACCTGGCAATTTACGTCCAAAAAATCAGCCACTGAATACCCTATGGAACACAGCTCTATTCTGACACACATGGTGTCACCATGAGTGAGAGTCAACTTGAGGGCAACTGGTTGGTTTGTTACTGTTTTTTGTAAGACTATTAGCAGGTTCTCTGCTCTGGTAGCATAGTGGCTAAGACACTTGCCTGCTAACCAGATGGCTGGCGGTTCAAACCCACCAGCCACTCCTCGGAAGGAAGGTTGGGCAATCCTACTTCCGTAGTGATACTGCCTCAGAAACCCAAGGAGGGGTCGCTATGAGTCGGGGCCGACTCGACGGCACACAACAACAACAACAACAACATTAGCAGGTTCAAATCAGTTTAGGAAGGGCCTGTGCAAATGTTAAGATTTCTTTTTTTTCCCCCCAAAGAGAAAGAAAACCATTGATGGATGACATGGTCAGATATGCATAAACTATGGCACACACTCATTATTCTTTATTGTGATAATCAGCTCTCTCCAAATAAACTGTAAGCTCCATGAGGGCAAGGATCATGCCTGTTTTGTTCATCATTGTATTCCTAATATCAATAAAGTGCCTGGGACAAAGCAGATGCTTAATAAACATTGACCTGATCAATCAATCAGCAAGTGGAATATGTAAGGAGGCAAGAAGAGTAATAAGTAACATTACTGTAAGAAATAATGAGATCTGCCCTAAGGAAGTGACAGAGGGAGAAAGGAAAAAACAACATGAAGGCAAGATTACAAGATCTGGTGACTGATTTATAGAAGATAAGTGAGCAGGAGAAACCAAAGGTATCTCTCAGGTTTCTGATTTTGGAGACGAGGTGGATGGAACAGTGAAGCCAATCATGTTAAGTAATTCAAGAACAGAGTATTAGAAATAAGTGAGGCATGTTGAATTTAATTTTAGACATACTGAGTTTGAGATATCTAAGGAATTCCAAAGGGGAGATACCCAGTCATAGATGGGTCTGTAGTTTAGGAGAGAGATTTGGCCTGAGATCAATAAAGGTGGTCATGGGAGAGATCATGAGGGAAAAACTGAAGCCTTGGGTGAGGGCTCAATAGCCTGGATAAAGCCTTCAATCTATTTTTGGGAAAAGTGGGATAGTTTTGTGCCAAATAACAACTCCCATCAAGTTCACTATTAAAACCAGAACTGAATGTTGGGGGAAAAAACTTATCTTCTTACTAAGCTATGTGCTATAAGCATTTTATTTTCAACTTTTAAGATTGGTAATAGCTGAAGCATAAACTAGATTATCATCATAAAGAAGGACAGTAGTTTGAATGCTGTCTGTTGGATTAAATGTAGTAAGGCCAAATAAGCATAACAAAATTACCCCAATGTTAGATGTGAAATCACAAATGATGATTCTTTTCATTGCAACAAGTATCCACTGAATTTCTGAATTTCTACAAGAACAAGCGACCAGATTATTGGGAAGATAAAGAGTGTGTTTAAACGTCTAGCACGCACCTGGCTTTCTCAGACTGTGAATGACATCACTAAGCACCCACACATTTTCCTTCAGCCCCTTTGCAATGAAGAGAAAGCATTCAGGAAATTCTGAATGCAAATAAAGTGAATTGCTGATGGAGCAGAAAAGGAAATGTAGCTATGGAAAGATGCTAGAATTCATGACCATAAAGTCTAAATTAATCCATTTTATTCCAATTTTGTTAACTTCTGACAAGGAAGATAATTTCCAAATTGGTGGTGTGTGTGTGGGGGGTCTATATTAGAACAAATTTAGGAAAAAATAAAAAAAGAGGTACATGTTGCTTTTTTTTTTTTTAACCTTCAAAACGAAGACAGCTTTATTAAGTCTTGTGGAAGAAATGTGTAGTATTACAACCTAGAATGCTTAGTTTATTGGGTGGAATAATGCCAATTAAGAATACTGTTATTGTTGTTGCTAGGTGTTATTGAATCAGCTCCAACTCATAGCGACCCTATGTACAAGAGAAGATAACAATGCCTGGTCCTGTGTCATCCTCACAATCCTTGTAGTGCTAGAGTCCATTGTTGTAGCCACTTTGTCAATCTCTTCCGCTGAGGGTCCTGTCCTCCCCTTGTTCGCTGACTCTCCACTTCACCAAGCATGAGATCCTTCTCCATGGACCGATCCCTTCTGACAACATGACCAAAGCAGGTAAGATGAAGTCTGACCATTCTCGCTTCTAAGGAGCATTCTGGCTGTACTTTTTCCAAGATAGATTTGTTTGTTCTTCTATCAGTCCATGGTATGTACTTTCAGTATTCATCGCCAAGAAATAAGAACATACACAAGACTTTTTAGATACTAAAATAACAGTAGAGGCAACTTGGAGAGAGTTTTCAAAATCTTTTGTTCTGAAATCAGATTACAAACTAGACCGCGAAATTAGACTACGAATTCAGATAGATGCCCATGTGGCTTTCATGTGTGGAGGAACCCATTTCTAATAACAGGAATGAAATTTTCCCACCTGTCCAACAGGGAATGAATTCTCGGGGCCCTCATGAGATGTGTAGCAGGCCCAAGTAGAGTCAATAGCAGCTGAGCTGCCAATAAAAAAGAAATTCCTTTCTCTGCTTTTAATCCCATGCTTACTGTGATTGCCCTGAGGCATACTGAGATCTGCCAGATATTAATAATTAACCCTCTGAATTCATTATAAGACCAAACAAACTTCACTCACAAAAAGAGCCAGAAGACACAGAAGAGGAGAGGGAGTGAGCAAACCAAGCAAATCATGGGAATTAGTTATTCTGAAAAGTCTAGGAACCCCTGGTACTAAAAGGACAATCAAGGACAATCTGTTCATTCAACCAACTCTGTAAAGGACTGTTACTATCCCCTCCCACCTCTCACCCCCACCCCCCACCACACACACACACCAATTATCCACATGTCTGCTGAAGACAGCTTAACCACCTCGTCCTTGGAGCTCAAATTTCTAGCCCTCCAGTTCGTGTCAACATTTCTCATGGTGTAGTGCCTAAGGCATTTGACTACTAACCAGAAGGCTGGTGGTTCAAACCCACCAGCCACTGCTCAGAAGGAAGACTGGGCAATCCACTTCCTTAGAGATACTGTCTCGGAAACCCAAGGAGGGGTCGCTATGAGTCAGAATCGACTGAATGGAGGGAGTTTGGTTTTTGGTAATTTTCACATTTTTCCAAAAGGACTTCCTGCTATGTGCTACTGTTCTGACAAGTGTGAGGATGGGTCAAAATTTCATGTAACTTTTGTCTTTATTGACATTAACTTTGCATAACTAGCTTCCTCTCAAACGTCCCTATGGTTTTCCCCTTGGAATGGATAAAGATGTCCTCATTTTCCTTATGAATATTTCAAACTAAGTCAAATTACAGAAAAGCCATTTTCTTTCACCAAAGCACATAGCAGTAGATTACAGCATTTATGCAGTGCTACCCTATTTAATCAAGCCAAAATGATCCTTTTTAAAGTAGAGAAAGATAAATTCACTCAAATATGCATAAAATCTTACATTATGCAGAGAAATGAATAATAATACATGCATACTGATAAACATGATTATTTTGGCAGAATGTGTCTTCTCAGATAGTAGGTACAATGACATTTCAATTTTACAGTGCTGTCAAAAAGCAGTATTCAACAAAAGAGTATTTCCCATAATTCCCTTTTAAGGTCACATCTCTTCATTCTTTTTGCTAGAAATCCTTTCTAAATATGTTTATAATAAATTCCTTGATTTCTTAAAAAGAGAAAATTGAATTTTAAACTTTTTATTGAACCTCCATCATTTTTACTACTATCCTGACTATAGCATTTTAAGACTCTTGTGTCTGATTTTTACTTTCTTTTTCCTTCACATTGAGAACATAGCTCTGAAATAGCTCCCTTTGTCCAGTCTCTTAGGTTATAGCTTCCAATGTTTTATGTACTAGGAACAATAACTCTGTGTAGGTTAAAGGAGTTAATCATGCTTTGAATGTGGACAGGAAGAGACAACTAGTTAGATCTTACATGGCCACTCTCAAGCTTTTAAGACCCCAGTCACTACTCACCAAAATAGGATGCAGAACATCGTCTCTGTGGACCATGTTATGACAACTCACCTACGTGTGTCCCAAGACTGTGGTCCTAAGTTCCCCAAGCCCAACGTTATTTGGTTATGGCTAAAACTTTGCCCACTTTATGCTCTACTATATCCCTGGATATATTTGAAGCACATACAAATATATGCAGAAATATTCTGTGCCAAACCTACATATACTTGCCTTCCCGTATCTGTTCAGCTAGCATGACAAAGAAGGGCATTACTGTGCTATCTAGTGTGATAGATCCTGATTACCAAGGGGAAATTGGGTTGGCTTTACATAATGGAGGTAAAGACAAGT
>NW_006921793.1:5219867-5220683 GCF_000298275.1 Orycteropus afer afer
AAATTTCTCTCTATATATAAATATATATATATATATATATATATATATATATATATACTTGCTGGTTTTTGTGTTTCTCTAGAGAACCCAATCTAACACAGTATGTACTCATAGATTATTGTTTGTTATTACTGTTATTGTCTGTCACGTTGTATATGTAGTAGTACTTACTTTTCTTGTCCTTTACTCTTCCCTATCTCCTTGTGTTCACCTTTGCCTTGAGCATGTTGTGCTGCCTTCCTCCTTATTATATATTGCCTTTCCAGTCACCCAAGTTAATTCATGGCTACTCTCCAGTTAGTGATTTTCTCTCCTTTCTCCTACCACCCCTGGTAACCATCAAAGAATGCTTCCATGTGTAAATCTTTTCTTGACTTTTTTGTAACAGTGGTCTCATACAATATTGTCTTTTTGTGATTGACTTACTTCATTCAGTATAATGTCTTCCAGACTCATCCACATTATGAGGTGGTTAGTGGATTCATTGTTATTCTTTACCATTGAACAGTATGCCATTGTGTGTATGTACCATAGTTTGTCTATCCATTCATCTGTTGATGGGCACTTAGGTTGTTTCCATTTTTTGCTATTGTTAATAATGCTGCAATGAACATGGGTGTGCTTATATCTGCTGATGTCACAGCTCTTATTTCTCTAGATATATTCCAACTAGTGGGATTGCTGGATCATATGGTATATTTGTTTTTCTTTTTTATTATTATTATTTTTTATTTATTGTAATTTGGGTGAAGATTTACAGAGCAAATTCACTTTCCATACAGCAGTTCACATATACTTTGTCTCATGTCATTGACC
>NW_006921793.1:5221063-5223509 GCF_000298275.1 Orycteropus afer afer
CAGGATCTCCTACATCCCTTCCAAGTGGATGACAGTGGTAGCCGGGCACCATCTAGTTCTTCTGGTCTCATAGTTGTACAGGATGCAGATCGGATGGTGTACCAGTCACTAGGACTGATTGTTTCCATTAATTTTGGGTTTCTTCTTTCTTCTTTGCTCTTGACGAGGAGAGACCCATCGTTGCATCTAGATGGCAGCTTGCTAGCTTTTAAGATCCCAGTTGGGATCATATGGTATATTTGTATTTTCAACATTTTAAGGAAGCACCATATTGTTTTCCACAGTGGTTGCACCATTTTACAGTCCCACCAACAATGTATGAGGGTTCCATTCTCTCCACATTCTCACCAACACTCATTGTTTTCTGTTTTTTATTTTTATTTTTGCAGTGTTTCCTCCCCTCCCCTCACACCACTGGTAACCAACAACAAAAAAAGTTTCCTTCCATGTATAAACCTTGCCTTGACTTTTTACAATAATGAACTAATACAATATTTGTCCTTCTGTGATTGACTTATTTCACTTAGCATGATGTTCTCCAAGTTCATCCACGTTATGCAGTGTTCTGCAGATTCTACATTATTCCTTAGTGTTGTATAGTATTCCATTGTGTGTATGTACCATAGTTTGGTTATCCATTCTTCTGTTGATGGGCACCTAGGTTGTTTCCATGTTTTTGCTATTATAAATAGTGCTGTGATGAACATGCGTGTGTATGTATCTGTTCTTGTTCTGGCTCTATCTCCTTTAGGATATATGCCTAGTAATGGGATTGCTAGATCAAATGGGATTTCTAGTTCCAACTTTTTAAGGAATCGCCATGCTTTCCACAGTGGTTGTATCATTTTACAATCCCACCAGGAGTGTAGGAGAGTCTCGATCTCTCCACATCCTTGTCAGCATTTGTTATTTTCTGTCCTGTTGAACTTTGCTACTAGTGCTGGGGCCAGATGGTATTTCACTGTTGTTTTGATTTGTATCTCTCTAATGGCCAATTATCAGGAACATTTCTTCATGTGTTCATTGGCCACCCGAATATTCTCTTGGTGAAATGTCTATTTATGTCTTCTCCTCATTTTTTAATTGGGTTATCTTTTTGTTGTTGAGGTGTTGGAGTTTTCTATAAATTTTAGAAATAAGTCCCTTGTCAGATATGCCATTGCCAAATATTTTTGCCCCATCTGTAGGTTCTCTTTTGACTCTTTTGGAGAAGTCTTTGGAAGTACATAAAAATTTAATTTTTAAAAGGTCCCATTCATCTAGTTTATCTTCTACTGCTTGTGCATTTTGGGTTATGCTTGACAGTCTATTTATGCCATAAATGAGGGCCCCTAAAGTTGCTCCTAGTTTTTCCTAGAGGAACTTTATAGTTTTAGGTTTAACATTTAAATTTAAGTCTTTGATCCATCGGGAGTTAGTTTTTGTGTATGGTGTGAGGTATGGATCTTGTTTCATTTTTTCTGAAAATGGATATCCAGTTTTGCCAGCACCATTTGTGAAAGAGACCATCTCTTCCACATGTAACGGATTACAGCTCTTTGTCAAAGATCAGCTGACCATAGGTCAATGGATCTATTTCTGGGTTCTCAATTCTGTTCCACTGGTTTATGTCTGTCATTGTACCGATATCAAGCTGTTTTGACTACTATGACTGTATAGTAGGGTTTGAGATCCAGGAGTGTGAGACCTCCCTCCTACTTTGTTCTTCTTCAATAGTACTTTGCTTATCCCAGACCTCTTTCCTTTCCATATAAAATTAGCAATTGGTTTTTCCATATCCTTAAGGAATGTTGATGGGATCTGGATTGGGATTACATTGAATGTATAAATTGCTTGGATAGTATTGACATTTTCACAATGTTTAACCTTCCTATCCACATGCATGGCATGTTCTTCCATTTATGTAGATCTCTTATGGTTTCTTGAAGTAGTCTTTTGTAGTTCTGTGTGTGTGTGTCCCTAGTGGGGTTGATTCCCAAGTACTTTATTTTTTTGATAGCTATTGCAAATGGTACTGATTTCCTTATTTCCTTTTCAACCATCTCTTTGCTATTGTAGAAGAATCCAACTTATTTTTTCTATGTTGACCTTGTATCCTGCCACTATGCTAAATCTCTTAGGTTTTTTTTTTTTTTTTCCCCTGAGTCCCTTGGGTTCTCTATGTATGGGTTCATATCATCAGCAAACAGGGATAGTTTGACTTCTTCTTTACCAATTTGGATGCCTTTGATTTCCCTTTCTTGCCTTATTGCTCTGGCTAAGACTTCCAATACAATGTTGAACAGAAGTAGAGGGCATCCTTATCTCATTCCTGTTCACAAGGGGAATGATTTCAGTGTTTCTTCATTGAGAATAATATTGGCTGTGAGTTTTGCATATATGCCCTTTATTATGCTGGGGAATTTCCCTTCTGTTCCTATTTCACTGGGAGTTTTTTTTTTTTTTT
>NW_006921793.1:5223843-5224391 GCF_000298275.1 Orycteropus afer afer
TTGGTTCATAAAATGAATTTGGGAGGATTCCATCCATTTCTAAGTTCTGGAATAATTTGAATGACATTGGGGTCAGTTCTTCTCTGAACATTTGGTAGAATTCTCCAGTGAATCTGTCTGGGCTAGGGTTTTTTTTGTTGTTGGTAGCTTTTTAACGACCTGTTCAATTTCTTGTTTTGTTATGTGTCTGTTCAAATTTTCCACCTCAGTCTGTGTTGGTTTAGGTAAGTAGTAGAAATCTGTCCATTTCATCTAGGTTTTCAAATTTGTTGGAGTATATAGATCTTCAACGTATCCTGATATTATCCTTTTCATTTTAGTTGGTGCTATTTTTACATCACCCAATTCATTTCTTATTCATGTTATTTGTATGCTCTCCCTCTTTCTTTTATTAAATTTGCCAGTGGTTTGTCAATTTTATTAATCTTTTCAAAAAACCAACGTCTAGTCTTGTCGATTTTATCTACTGTCTTTCTATTCTTTGTTTCATTTATGTCTTCTTGAATCTTTATTATTTCCTTTTTTTCTGGTCACTGTAGGTTTTTTTT
>NW_006921793.1:5224491-5238387 GCF_000298275.1 Orycteropus afer afer
TGATTTTGGCTCTTTCTTCTTTTTGATGTGTGCTATAAATTGGCCGCTGATCACTGCTTTTGCTGTGTCCCAAAGATTTTGGTATGTTGTGTTTTTATTGTTGTTTGATTTAAGGAATTTTTTAATTTCATTTTTTAATTTCTTCTATTATCGCCATCATTTTCATGAAGGGTGTTTTTCAGTTTACATGTATTTGTTCTTTTCCCATTGATTGTCCTATTGTTGATTTCTAATTTTATAGAAAAATACTGCTTTGCAGTATTTAAATATATTTAAATTTATTAAGGCTTGCTCTGTGGCCTAACATATGGCGTATCCTGGAGAATATTCCATGTGCACTAGAAAAGAATGTATATTGTGCTGTTGTTCAGTGGGCGAATTGCTCTGTAGATGTCTACAAGGTCAAGTTGGTGAACTATACTGTTTAGTTCTTCTGTGTCCTTGTTGAGTTGTTCCAGTTGTTCTATCTGTGATTGAAAGTCGTGTGTTAATGTCTCCTGCTATGACTGTGGAGTCATCTATTTGTCTTTTCAGTTCTGTTAGAGTCTGGTTTATGTATTTTGCGGCTCTTTCATTGGGTGCATACATATTTATTATGGTTATGTCCTCTTGTTCAATCGATCTTTAATCATTATATAATGTCCTTCCTTGTCTCATATGGTTGTTTTGTCAATTTGATCAGAAATTAATATTGCCACTCCTCCTTTTTTTTGGTTGCCACTTGCTTGATATATCTTTTTCCAACCTTTGATTTTTAGTCTATTTTTGTCTTTCTCTCTCATGTGTGTCTCTTGTAGACAGCATATTGATGGATTATATTTTCTTATCCAGTCTGCAACACTCCATCTCTTGAGTGGTGCATTTAATCCATTGACATTCAGTGTAATTATCGGCAAATATGAATTTGTTGCTGTCCTTTTGTTATGCGTTTTTTCGTGGTGTTCCTGGTTTCTTTGTTCCATATAATTTTCTGTCCTGAGCTTGTTTTGTTTATGAATCGTATTATCACTTCCTTGGTTGCTATTGTTTTAGTATTTGCTAAATATTTGTGCTTTTCCTCTTTTTTATTTTGATTGCAGGTTTTTCATTTTTCTTTGAGGTTACCCTGTGATTTATAGTTTTCTTCCCAAGTTTAGAACAGTCTGTTCTATCTTGCAATTGTCTTTACTTCCTCACTATTGAGAAGTTCTGTAACTGCATGATTTTTCCCTCTTTTGGTTTGCAATTGTCCTCATTCGTCAATTGATGGTTCCCTGTTTACAATCTTGTAGGCTTATTTACTTTACATATGTCCATAACTGGGTTGGTTTCTGGGTTATGTCATCATGTGCATTAATGATTGGTTGCTGTTTGCTGTTGTTGGTTCTCTGTCCAAAGGACTCCCTTTAACATCTCTTGTAAGGTTGGTCCGGTTTTAAAAATTTCCTTTAATTTCTGCTTATCTAGAAATGTCCTAATTTCACCATAATATTTAAGGGACAATTTTGCTGGGTATGTAATTTTTTTCTTTCAGGGTTTTATAAATACCATCCCATTGCCTTCTCATCTGCATGGTTTCTGCTTAGAAATCAGAACTCAGTCTAATTGGTTGCCCTTTGTAGGTAACTCTTCATTTTTCCCATGCTGCTTTCAGGATTATTTCTTTGTCTTTGGTTTTGGTGAGTTTGATGATGCTATGTCTTGGTGACTTCTTTTGAGATCTATCCTATGTGGGGTTCATTGAACTTCCTGAACAGATATAGTCTCATATTTTATCATATGAGGGCAAATCTCTACCAACATATCTTTGAAAATTTTCTCTGTGGTTTTGTCTCTTCCTGTTCTGGAATTCTAATACATGTAGGTTATTTCCTTTGATGGTATCCCACATGAACCTTAGGCTTTCTTCATTTTGTTTTGATCTTCTTTCTGATTGATCCCTTTCCAAAGAAATATTCAGGTGTTTGTCTTCAGTCTCACTAATTCTGTCTTTCATTGATTCATTTCTATTCCTATGCCCATTCAATGTGTTATTTATTTCTGAAAATTTAGTATTAATCTTCTGGATTTCTATCTGTAGATTTTGTTTTATATCATTTTTAATTTTTCCTTTATTTTGTCATTTTGTTCTAGCATTGTCTTCCAAAATTGTTCTAGGGTTTTCTCTGTGTTTTCCTCAATTTTGTCAGTATTTTCCTTGATCTGTCTCTCAAACAGTTGAAGGTACCTAAATATAATTGTTTTGAATTCCTTATAAGGGAGTTACAATGTTGCTTCTTCCTCAGGGATGTGTTCTGGATCTGTAGACTGGTCCCTTGTTTCTACTGCTTTATCTTGCTTCTTTGTGTGGACTGTGATGGTCTGTTGGCTCCAAGACATTGTGATGTTTATGTGTTTATATTTAATTGGTGATTGTATGTTGGAGTGATTCATCCATGATTTTCATTTTCTCTGTTTTGTTTGGAACTATCTGAGTAAGCAGGGTACTATGCTCCTCTATTTGCTAGTAGGCAGAACTATGCACTCACCACCTGTCTCTTTTCTAGTCATCAGCCTCCTGTATGTCCATGCTGTCTTTGGCAAATTGACCTTATTCTTAGGTCCCTGGAATCTGAACGAGAATACTGTCACTTTAAATATCCTATATGGCCTCTGATTGTAAACATTCAAAATGGTTGCACCCTCCAGATAGCCTTAAGTCCACAGGTCAGTTTATCTCCTTCTTTGTTGTTTTCTTTTTTAGTCATCAGCCAGCCGCACTGTTGTCCATGCAGCCCTTGGCAAGCAAGGCTGATTCTTTGGTTAATTCTCAGGTCCTAACACCACTTGAAACATTCAGGCTGTGTTTATCAGGAGAGCTGGCAGTCCACAGCTCCACTGTCTCCTTACTCAGTGTTTTCATTCAGGTTCTTCTACCATTAGTGGTGTTTAATCCACTTCTGTATCCTTCCTTTCAAAGCTCAGGGCCCCAGGATTATCTTCTATATCTGTGTCAATTGGTTTCTCTTTTCTTTGTTGAAGCGGGTCTTTGTAGCTTGTCTGCCTATTCTGTCATCTTACCGGATGTGTTTTCTGGTTTTTTTGAACTGTGCTACTATTGCTGGGATGAAATGATATCTCATCTAATGCTATCTACATTAGGATCTTTTTTGTGTGCTAAAAGAATTTTGAGGAGGTCAAAAGCATGATTTCCAAATAAGAGCTAAAGTTCAAATTCCAATGTGAAGATTAACTGAATAGTTTACTATTTTAGCCAAAATTAAGTTTACTAAATAATTCTTTAATAATCAAAGAGAGAGGCATAGCTCATTAACAGCTTATGGATGCCTATACCATATATTTTCAACTCTCAAAGACTTATCTACTTTAATGGTGACCATGTTGCAAATTTTCTATTTGTAGTTAGCACAACTTAATTTTTACCATTCAAATTAGCTACTGCTTACAGCATGTTGATGAGCTTCTTTTAATGACTTTCTTGTGCCTGTTTCATAGGACAAAGAGTGAGCCTGAATGTAGGGCAAAAAGGAAATCCAAACAAGAGAAGAGACAACTGCAGTGTGATTTAAGAGGATGGTAATAAACAGATGTGTGAATGCCACTAAAAAGTTATTATTCCATTACCAAATGTCTTCTGAAAACAAATAACTTTAATTATCAACTATTATCAATGAACATATATATTCAGTTGCTTCTGCTTTTATTACTTATAATACATAATTGCCAAAATAAATTTTTTAAACTGTAATACATGGGATCCCTTAAAAATTCACTCATACCTGAAGCAACTGTATCTGCACTTTTACTATTCTTAGCAGGAATCCAGATGTCTATAGTCTATGAATAAAATATAGGCCATAAATAACTATATAAATAGCACCCAGAGTTAAAATATTATAGTGCTTTTGTAAAAAGAAAAATATGAATGGGGGTTTGGCAATGAAGTTGAGCAAAGAAATCAGTGAGCCAGTTTGAGGGATGAAGTCTAGGTAGTTGGATTTTCTGTAAAGATTCATTAATTTAATAAACCTAGAATGTGAAGTGTGTATTAACAGAAACCAACAAGACTTGAGTTTAATCATTAATTTGTTCAAGTTGCTCTTTTATTGAATATAGTAATCGAGCACAGACAATGTGCCCAGTGTCCTGCTAGGCATGGCTGGACTCTGCAGATACAATGTGGAAACAGACAGGTGTCAATATAGGAAGCTGGAGAGCAGATAGGGACACCCAGTGGTCCTGAATGGGCCAGGAAGGCTTCCTACAAGAAGGATGATCTCAGTCAAAACACCAAGAGGAGGTAAGCCTTAGATAAACTGTGGCAGAAAGCAATTCAAGAAGATGTAACAATAGGTGCCCTGTTAGGTATATGAGCAGTTGAGGGTATTTTATGTGGGACTTCTGAGACTGGGATAGGGTAGGGGAGGTGAAGTTGGAGAGGAAAGCGATATTGAAGGCCCTGTAAGCACAACACGGCACTTGTATTCTTATCTTGAGTAAAAGGAGCCACCACCAACAGCTTCTAAGCAGAAGTGACTACATTTGTGTGTTAGACAATGATTCTGTCAAAAGAAGATGGTGGCCTGAATAGAAGTAATGGAGGTGGGAGTGCAGAGCAATGGACACTTTCATGAGATAGCATACTAAGGCAGACTCTCCAGGATTCATCAAAGACCATGACAGTTTTTTACTTCAATGAGGGAAAGAGAAGGAAGAAGAAAAGACTCTTGGGAGTTTGGCTTCAGTATCTTAATGGGAAAGGATGCTATTGATAGAAATTGGGAGCAGAAAAAAAGTAGTAGCAGAGAAGAGAAGTAGTAGAGAAGAGCAGGGAAATAATGAGCTCAGATTCAATCATGGCATCCATGGAACACCAAAGTGGAAATGTCCAGTTTGTACCTGTGTTTATGGGTCTGAAGTACAGAAGAAAGGTCTGGGCTGTAATCACTGAAATATCATGGTGACTAAAGCGAATGGACTCACTTGCAAGAACATGGAGCATTAAAAAAAAAAGAGGGGTAACATTTAAGAAACAGGCAGAAAGACAGAAACTCCAAAAGGAGAGTGAAAAGGAGGAATAAACAAGGCTCCAGGAATTGACAGAACACCCACTGAGATGTTTCAACAAATGGATGCCACACTGGAAGCACTCACTTGGCTATGCCAAGAGATTTAGAAGACAGTTACCTGGCCAACTGACTGCAAAAGATCCATATTTGTACCCATTCCAAACAATGATCCCATAGAATATAGAAATTATCCAATAATATCATTTATATCGAGGCACTCTGGTGGTATAGTGCCTAATGTATTTGACCGCTAGCCAAAAGGCTGGTGGTTCAAACCCACCAGCCACTTCTTGGAAGGAAGGTTGGGCAATCTACTTCTGTAGTGATACCGCCTCAGAAGCCCAAGGAGGGGTTGCTATGAGTCAGATCCAACTCGACGGCAGTGCATGCATGTGCATGCATGATCATTAACATCACACACAAGTAAAATCTTACTGAAGGTACTTCAAAAACAGTTGCAGCAGTATATTGACAGAGAACTTCCAGAAATGCAAGCTGGATTCAGAAGGGGATGTGGAACAAGGGATAGCATTGCTGATGTCAGATAGATCTTGGCTGAAAGCAAAGAATACCAGAAAGATGTTTATTTGTGTGTCACTGACTGTGTAAAACCATTCAGTTGTGTGGATTGTAACAAATTACGGATACCATTGAGAAGAATGGGAATTCCAGAACAGTTAATTGTGCTCATGAGGAACCTGTACATAGACTAAGAGGCTGTCATTCAAGCAGAACAAGGGGATACTGCATGGTCTAAACTCAAGAAGGAAGGGTGTCAGCGTTGCATCCTTTCACCATACTTATTCAATCTGTATGCTAAGCAAATAATCCAAGAAGCTGGACTATACGAAGAAGAATGTGGCATCAGGATTGGAGGAAGAATCATTAACAACCTGCAATACACAGACAATACAACTTTGTGTGCTGAAAGTAAGGATGACTTGAAGCATTTACTGATGAAGATTGAAGACTACCGTCTGCAATATGGATTATACTTCAAAATAAAGAAAACAAAAATCCTCACAACTGGACAATAAGCAGCATCACAATAAATGGAGACAAGATTGAAGTTGTCAAAGACATCATATTATTTGGTTCTATAATCAATTCCAATGGAAGCATCGGTCAAGACATCAGATGACATATTGCATTGGGAAAAGTGGCTGCAAAAGACCTCTTTCCAACGCTGAAGAGCAAAGATGTCTTCTTGAAGACTAAGATGCATCCAACCCAAGCCATGTATTTTCAGTTGCTTCATATGCTTGTGAGAGCTGGAAAATGAATAAGGAAGACTGAAGAAAAGTGTATGCTTTTGAGTTGTGGTGTTGACAAAGAATGCTGAAAGTACCACGGACTGCTAAAAGAACATATCTGTCCTGGAAGAAGTGCAGCCAGAATTTTCATTGGAAGTGAGAATGGCCAGACTTTGTCTCACCTACTTTGGTCATGTTGTCAGAAGGGACCATTCCCTGGAGAAAGATATCATAGTTGGTAAAGTGGAAGGTCAATAAAAAAGGGGAAGACCCTCAATGAGATGGGTTGACATAGTGGCTGCAATGATGAGCTCAGGTATGGCAAGGATCATGAGGCTGGCACAGGACCAGGCAGTGTTTCATTTTGTTGCACATAAAAGGTCGCTATGAGTTGGAGACAACTCGATGACACCTAACAACAACAGTAGCAGCAGACAGTTAAAGAAAAACAAGAGAAGCAAATACTTCAAGAATGTCAACTCCATGAGAGAAGAAAGGAAATGTGTCTTGAACAATGCCTAAATATGGTGCCAGGAGGGTGCTCAACACATAAACCAGTTTTCACTGAGCTGACTCTGACTCATGTGACCCTGTATGTATCAGAGTAGAAATGTGCTTTCAGTGGCTGATTTTTGGGAAGTAGACTGCTAGGTCTTTCTTCTGAGGTGCCTTTGGGTAGACTCAAACCTTCCATCTTTTGGTTAGCAGTGAAACACATTAACCAAGTATCTGTACCACCCAGGGACTCTTTCTGACACAAAAACAGTGAGCTTACTCAACTACTTAATTTCTGGAAGGAAAAAGATAGCACAAGTGTGGTCCACAGTATTAAATAAGGGTTAAAAAGCATCACTGAATTTAGGAACAAGGGGATACTGAGGACTCTGCTGAGTGGGCTTGAAGAGCAGAGAAGGAACAGAGGTTTATGTAAGAAGGAAAGAAAGAAAGGGAGGCAAAGTCAGAAGCACAGATGTGAGAATGGTTACATCTTCCCAGGAAGGTACCAGAGAAAAGGGAGAAGTTGAGAATACTCTAAGAGGGTGCTACAGACATTAGAGCAAGACCATGAGGACATGGTGGGGGGTCAGTCCCAGAGTACAGGGTGAGGCACAAAGTTTAGGAATCTTTCTTTAATCTGAATGGTATTTCTATCCCACCACAAGCCATAACCTCAGGCCTATTTCCTTTCTTGAGATCACCTCATCCTTATCTAAGCCTCTACAATTAAAAGAGATTGCAAAGACATGCCATCCACCCGAAGGCAGGCCTAACTTCAGTGTATCAAATATTTCTTGGAATAACTGTCCACTTGCTTTGGAGCTTGGCCAAATTTTTCCTCAAGATGCACTTAACAAGCCTCAACCTCCTCTATCCTAGAGCAGGTTGCTACTAGCCACAAGCAGCCATTTAATTTTTTTCCTTTTAATTTTTACTGTGGTAAAATATATGTAGCACAACATTTCAACCATTTTTATGTGTAGAATTCATGGACATTAATTATATTCACCATGTTGTATAACCATCACCACTATCCATGTCCAATATTTTGTCATCACCCTTAACAAAAACGAATTAAACTTAAGCACAATTTAAAATTCACTTCCTTAGTCATACTGTCTACATTTCATGTGCTCAATAGCCACATGCAGTTAGAAGCTACCAAAGTGGATGGCAGAGACAATAATGTGTCCACCATCAAAGAAAGTTCCATTGGACAACACTGCTTTAAACTAATACTGTGTGGAATTTATTTCAAACAGCATACACAAGAGGTAAACACATTTAACATGATTAATAAAAAGACAGAAATTTCACTTCACAAAAACTGATTGTTTCAATATTCTCACTGAAAAGAATTGATGTGGAAAACAAATATAAACACCATTTCAACATTGTTTTTAATACGGCAAATATTCTAAGAAATGTACGTGAAGCAATAGATTTCAGTACCAGCACATTTAGCTAGAATTTTTTTTTCTACTGTACATCTAAACTTAATATTTCTTTATTATGCTGTCAGCATGGATAAGTAATAATAAAAAGATAAAAATATTGCAGCCTAGTCATAGTGGGCTTCAAAAAGCCTTCATGAATGTTCACAATTCACATTATTAAATTTATAGCATATCTCATAAAACATATATAACTAGAACTGAGGAATTGTTAAATCTAGCTTTTTCCTACCCAGTAAGTCCCATGGGTCTTTTATATGGATTTATTGATAGGTAGTGGCTATTATTATCATATATTATTTTATTAATTACTATTATTATAGCCACTTTGTGAAGGTAGAGACAGGCAGCACTCTATAAAGTACTGGATGGATCTCAGCCCTGTGTGCCCACTGGTCACATCTGGGGAGTTATACACACACACACACACACACCATTGCCTGGTCCCAGGCCATGTCTATTAGAATTGGGTGGGAGTGGAGGATAGCAGTAAGCACCAATATTTTTTAAGAGTCCTCGGGAGATTCTAATATGCAGACAGAGTTGTAAACTACTACTATGGATTATACACAGCTTTAGCATATTCTCTGTGCTTGGCATTAAAATCTCATTATGGACCTGTGGGAGAAAACACCACTCTTTTTAATAGTTACAATAATATTTCCCTTAAGCTCAATTTAAAATAATATCCTGTTATACAACAGGTTGCTGAATTTCAAACCTGGCTGCATGTTAGGATCACTTGGAAAGCTTTTTTAAAAATCCCAAATCCAATGCCCCTCATGACAAATGCAGTCAGAATTTCTGGTGCTTTAAAGATCCCTAGGCTGATTCTAGATGGCAGCCAAGATTGAGACCACTGGACTAGATGAATCAAACAGCATGTTTCTTGAGAAATAGAAATTGCAGCCAGATACCAAAATAAGCTGAAGAAAATCAAACTCACTCCATTGAATCGCTACAAAACTTTGACACTAGTAGATGAACTGATGATGCCTTGGGGAGGTTTTCACAAGAAGCCTTCACTTAACTCTCCAGTACCACCACTGTGTATCTCCCTCAGTGTCAAACAGGCAGTTATTAGCACCTTAAAACTTTTTATTAAATAAATGAATTAATTTATGTAGGTATGGGTAATTTTCTTATAAATGATGACCAAATTAATATGCTTCTTTCTAGAGGAGATTCAGTATCTCAGATATGGTCTGGGTCCATATCCTGATTTAACAAATCACTCTGAACAGAACAAGTGTCTATTTAAAATGGTGAGACTATTCTATCTACCGGCTTTTGCCATCAAAGCAAAATATCAGGCAATCTTAAAATTAAGAACAGGATAGCAAAAATGTCTTCATGTGATCAGCCACTATAATCTTCCCCCTTTTGATCTCCCTCTCGCCCCAGCCACCACCCTATCTGTCCCTTGTTAGAACACAGTTGTGGATGGTAGGTGGCAGTAGCAGGAACTAACTTCCCACTGCAAAGGATTTGAGAGGTAATCATTCAGGTCTTGGAAAAGCTTAGGGATATTCTGAATTCTAGAACTAGTGGTGCAACAGTTAAGTACTCAGTTGTGACCAAAGAGTTGGTGGCTGCTACATGGGAGAACAGACCTGGTGATCTCCCACAAAGACTACAGTCTAGGAAACCCTATGGAGTAATCCCACTCTGTCCTACAGGGTCATTATGAGTTTGGATTGACTCAATGGCACATAACAACAGTGACAGCATTCAATTCCATTACAGATTCCTATATTTTTCCTAGGAACCTAACCATTGCACTCCAATGGGAAAATTCTATTTATAGAACTTTTTCAATACCAGAAAGCCAAGTTATATTGATTCTTTTGTAAATAAAAACACAACTCCAAAAACAATTTAATATTAAAGACAATTTTAAACAAGAAAAAAAAAATACTCCTTTTACCCTAACACAACTATTTTCAAACCTGTTAAAGTCGTCAGTTTTGCCCAGGTCCCTGGGTAGCACAAACTGAGATACTAACCTAAAGGCTGGCCGTTTGAATCTACCAGCAGCCAATTACAGCCAAGAAAACTGTAAGGAGCAGTTCTACTCTTTAATACATGGGGTCACCATGAGTTGGAATTGACTCAACAACAGTTTACTGTTGTTCCTATTCTACTTGTGCAATATCCTCATCAAGCTTTTATAATCAAGCCTTCCATTCTGTCCCCCACCCCACCCCCAGTTAATGGTATGCTGTAATACTATGAATCAATATCTTTATAAAATGGGCAGAGTAGAATGTATTACCCAAGAGGCAGTCTTGCTCCATATTACTAGCTACAAATCCTAGACACCCCAGGCATAATCAGCAGGGCAGCACTTCTAAATGTCCTTTTCAAAGGCTGTGAGACACTCAATGATTAAGAAACACATCTTGTCCTTGGCATTTGGGGTCCTCATTCCATCAATTACATTAATAAATGGAAGTCTGAACATAAAGGTCTAGTCCTCAGTTATGCTTAACGCCACTGGTGACAGGCACGCAGCCAACAGGGCTGACCCACCTGCCATCCTGTGAGCCTCCTATAATGTTCTACCGAGCTGTCATCATTAAACAAAGGGTAACTCCACCTTCATAACTGCCTTAGAAAAGGAAAGAAGAGATTTCCAGGGTCCCTTATGGCTTCTGATAATTACATTCACTGGCCCCCACCTTACTTTCACATGCAGATCATAACTTTCACAGCTTCTCAATGAAGACATGTTTAAATGCATAAAGAAATCCATGCAGGAATGAGCATTTTTTGTTTCTTAACTATTTTGAAACGTTACTCGAATCACAATGCCTCTTGCTCAGAAAGTGACCAGGAGGTTAGATGTCAGCCATTCATCAGTCCAAGGCTTTTCTTCTCTTCTCACGCCTGAAATTGTTCAGCTGCCAATGTTAACCCCTCACTAGGCAAGTCGGAATTGACTCAACAGCAAAGATTTGGGGTTTAATTGTTCCAACAGTTCAGCCCAGTCTTTCAAAGCTATTTAAAAAAAAAAAAAAAAAAAGGAGGAAGGGGAGTCATGTCTTTCTAAAAGTTAAAAATGTTAGAAATTATGCTACCAAAAACTTTCTTCCCTAAAAACTTGTCAGATTTTGCCTTCAGAGTACATAATTAAATTCATTAAATTTTTTTAAATTATTGTATATTTTAGAACTTAAGACAAAATCATTACCCAGTCTTAAAAATTACCAACTCATAACCAGTCCTATTTCATCTATACGCCTGACCACATTCACACGCACTCGTTTTATCTGGAAGCAAATCCTAGACATCATTTATTTCATGTATGAATACGTCAGTGTACTAAATCTACTTCGAAAAGATAAGACACTGAATTCACTTGTTAGTGTTCTTTATAAAATTCTGAAACATCAGAAACTAAGTTAAAACATTCGTTACAGAATCACATATAGAAAACTGAAGGAAAACAACTGCTTCAGATCTCTCACAGTTATAGTGTTACTTTTGAAGATACTTGCCAGATAAATGCAGCTCTGTGTTATGAGCTAATTCACTGAATCACTCAAGGATGGCAAGAATAACTCCCTGTAAGGAAGGCTGGGCAATCTGCTTCTAAAGTGATACCGCCTCGGAAACCCAAGGAGGGGTCGCCATGAGTCGGATCTGACTCTACAGGAGTGAGTTTTTTGTTTTGTTTTATTTTGGTATGTGGTTAAAGTTTACTTTAAAATGTAGCCAAATTACTTGTGAACTAACAAATTGTATCATAGCTAAGTACGCAAAATCTGGCTTCATTGATCTGAATATCAAATTTACCAGATGTGAAGATAAAACCCTAATTTTTTTTAAGGAAGTTTTTACTTAAATTGAATGATACTGGTACCTTCTTTTCACACTGTAAGATTTTTGGACAGTGCAGACAGATATGGAAACTGATTAGTAATAATTTTGCTAGTGTTGAATGTTCAGAATGAAATCTCCTCGAGAAGACCATCAAGTCCATTTGATAATATGAAGTATCTAAGAAGGGAACCTTTGCTGGCAAAGCAGTTAAACCAAAAAATTGGTGGCTCGAACCCTCTAGCCACTCTGCCAGAGAAAGATGAGGCAGTCTGCTTCTATAAAGATTTATAGCCTTGGAAACCCTATGAGGCAGTTCTACTCTGTCCCGTAGGGTCACTACAAGTCAGAATCAACTCGATGGCTATATAATAAGGACAGAAGATAAGAATTCAATCAAACAAACAAACAAAACTCACTTATACCCTAACGACATAATTTTTTGAGACAAAGTGAAAATCAAGGATTATAAATTGAGGGATATTAATTTCCAGACAAACTCCTTCTATAAAAGTAATGAATGAGATAAACAATGACCCCTCTTTTTCAGTCTATTCTCCTCTAAGGTAAGGCAAGCCAGAGGACAGCAAGGAGCCCAGGAAGCTCTGCATTTTCAGACAAAGAGAAATCTGACCACTGGAGCACTGTTTGCTAAGCCAAGCTTGGCTGTGTGCACCAGAGGAAGCTCCAGGGAATTTGCCTGAACAGCTCTGGGGATAGCTCCTGTTCACAGCCATCATTTTAATTTTTTTTTTTTTCCTTTTTCCTATACAGATCACACTGACAAAATGACAAGGCATACAACAAGCAATCTGAATAAAGTTAGAAGTATGATAAAGAACAATTTCTGAACAAAGAAGTAACTGCACATGTGCATCAGCAGAGAGGACACTCATTCTGGAAGGCAATTTCAGGAAATGACTGAGGTTACCAGCTAGACTTAGCAAACTCCATTTCTTTATCTCTAAATATGTAAAACCATAGGTTTTTCTGCTTTTTAAATAAGGGACTGTTTATAAATGGCTAAAATTTGTCATTTATAAACCAACTGCCAAATGCAATGACCCATGTCACTTTAGTTTTGTGTATCATTGTACATAAATTATATATACATACATGCATACATTCAGGTGAAGGGAGAGAAGCCTACACCCAGGCAGGAAGCAGGAAGCCAGGGCCAATGGCCGGATACAAGTAAGGAGAGAGATAGCCAGCACCCAGGCAGGAAGTGGGAGGCCAGGGCCGACAGCCAGATACAGGTAAAGGAAGAGACAGCCCCCACCCAGGCAGGAAGTGGGAAGCCATGGCCAATGGTTAGATACAGGTAAGGGGAGAGAGAGTTACCAAGGCAGGAGCAGGAGGCAGGGCAGACTGCCAGAACAGATATGGGGAAGGCCAGGAAGTGGGTAGAGAGGTTTGGAACAGCTAGTGGAGACAAACTGGTCTGTAAGTTTGTTGTACTATGCTGGCTTGTACGTTATTGTGAGACTGGAGTCTGTGCCACTGGTGTTTCAAATGCCAGCAGGGTTGCACATAGTAGACAGGTTTCAGCTGAGCTTCTAGACTGAGACAGACTCAGAAGAAAGAGGCCATCCACTTCTCAATAATTGGCTAGGGAAAACCTTATGAATAGCAATGAAACACTGTCTGATACATTACCTGACAACTTTATGAATAGCCTTGAAACACTGTCTGATATAGTGCCAGATGAGCCCCTCAGGTTGAAAGTCACTCAAATACAACTGGGAAAGAGCTGCCTCATCATAGTATGTGTTAGACTGGGTTCTCTAGAGAAACAAAAACGAGTAAAGCTTATATATA
>NW_006921793.1:5238882-5251641 GCF_000298275.1 Orycteropus afer afer
ACAACAGCTCAAACCACACAGAATTGTGGTCCAGCCAAGTTGACACACAGCTCCAACTATCACACAGTAGAACCAACCTTAATGATATGGATAAAGTAGAGCTTTTGGGACCTCCATCTGTTGACGTGGCATGAATCAAACTGAGGAAAAACAGCTGCAAACATTCATTAATAATCGGAACATGGAATGTAAGAAGTATGAATCCAGGAAAATTGGAAGTTGTCAAAAGCTAAATGGAATGCATAAAAATTGATATCCTAGGCATCAGTGAGCTAAAATGGACTGGTTTTGTCCATTTTGAATCAGATAACCATATGATCTACTATGAAGGGAATGACAAATTGAAGAGGAATGGCGTGGCAGTCATCATCACAAAGAATATTTCAAGATTGGAGTATTCAAGTATTCAAGATTGAAGACTTAAGTACAATGCTGTCAGTGATAGGATAGTATCTATACACCTACAAGGAAGATCAGTTAATACTACTATTATCCAAATTTATGCACTAACCATCAGAGGCAAAGATGAGGAAATTGAAGATTCTTACCAATTTCTGCAGTCTGAAATTGACCAAACATGCAATCAAGATATGCTGCTTATCACTGGTGACTGGAATTCAAAATTTGGAAAAAAGAAGAATCACTGGTAGATGGTAAATTTGGTCTTGGTGATAGAAATAATGCTGGAGATCCCATGACAGAACTTTGCAAGACCAATGAGTTACTCATCACAAATACTTTTTTTCCAACACAAATGGCAGCTATACACGTGGACTTCACCAGATGGAATACACAGGAATCAGAATGACTACATCTGTTGCTAGGGGCAATGGAAAAGTGCAGTATCTTCAGCCAAAACAAGACCTGGGTCAACTGCTCATATGCAAGTTCAAGTTGAAGTTGAAGACAATTAAAACAAGTCCACAAAAGCCAAAATATGACATGGAATATATTCCACCTGAATTTAGAGACCATCTAAAGAATAGATTTGATTCATTGAACACCAGTGATTAAAAACTAGAGGAATTGTGGGATGACATCAAGAACATCATCCATGAAGAAAGCAAAAGGTCCTTAAAAAGACAGCAAAGGAAGAAAAGACCAAAATGGATGTTAGAAGAGACTCTGAAACTTGCCCTTGAGCAAAGAGTAGCTAAAGCAAATGGAAGAAATGACAAGATAAAAAGAGCTGAACAGAAGATTTCAAAGAGCAGCTTGAGAAGACAAAATCAATTATTATAATGAAATGTGCAAAGACCTGGTATTAGTGAAGAACACACTTGGCATTTCTCAAGCTGAAAGAAATGAGGAAGAAAATTAAGCCTTAAGTTGCAATATTAGAAGTTTCTATGCACAATGTATTGAATGATGCAGGAAACATCAAAAGAAGATGGAAGGAATATACAGAGTCGCTGTACCAAAAAGAACTGGTCAATGTTCATCCATTTCAGGAGGTGGCATGTAATCAAGAACCAGTGGTATTGAAGGAAGAAGTCGAAGCAGCACTGAAGGAAGTGGTACAAAACAAGGCTCCAGAAACTGACAGAATACCCATTGAGATGTTTCAACAAACGGATGCTGTGCTGGAGGCATCAAGTCAACTCCAACTCATGGTGACTCCATGTGTATCAGAGTGAACTATGTCCCATAGGGTTTTCAATCGCTGATATTTCAGAAGTACCTTACTAGGCTTTTCTTCTGAGGTGCCTCTGGGTGGACTTGAACCTCCAACCTTTGAATTAACAGACAAGTATGTTAACCATTTATACCACCCATGGACTTCAAAATCTATCATTAGCCTCCATCAATCTCACATATCATTTTGTAGTAGAAAGAGATGATCTTTCAATAAGCAAACCTAGATTCAACTCCCTGCTCTGCTGACCCCTGTACTGAATAAACTCCTAGAAGTCCAAAGCTGCCTTGGCAAAGCCTAGTTTATCGTGGGCTCTAAACTTCTACTTCCCAATGCACAAAATAGCATTTGCTACCTCACAGGAGCTACATAAACAATAAACTTTATGATTCATTTCAACAGCATTAATTTAACAAATACTTATTGAGTGTGTCAGAGAATTTCTAAGAATTAAAGAGACAAAGTCCTGAACTTTGCATAGCTTACATTCAAGTGTGACCAGGGCCCCTCCAGCTCTAGACAAAAATGAAAATATTTGTTTCTTGTACCCTCTCATAGCCCAAAAAGGAACCATGGTGTACAGTGGTTAAGCACGAGGAGGTTGTTTTGGTTACCTAGTGCCACTCTAACAGAAATACTCACAAGTGGGACAGCTTTAACAAACAAGAGTTTCACCCAGAGGCTGGGTGAAAGCCCCTCAACCTTGGGCTTCAGCTCTGCCTCCTGCTCCTGGCCCATTGAAGCTGGAGGCTTTTCTTCACTCAAGTAGCTGTGGGCTGCTGAGGCTGACAAACCCAAGGACAACAAGTAAAAAGGCACAATCCCAATATTACTAAACAATACGACAGGCCACTAACTAATTCAAGACCAAAAGAAGTCCCAAGATTTGCAGGGCATGGCAGGCTGCTGAACAGCGACTTGACTACATGCAGGGTTCAAGTGTGCCAAAAAGCTGGAGACCTTTCTCAAAGCTCCTTCTTATACACTGGAAGCAGACTATATCTCTAAAGCAGCTACACAGCTGCTCCAGTAGATTCCACCACAGATATGAATGCCAATCTCACCATGGGGAATAACTACATCCAGCTGCCCAGCCACTCAACCAGGCCCAGCCAAGCTGACACACAACCTTAACCACCACACTAACCAAAAAGATTAGTGGTTCAAACTCATCAGCAGCTTTGTGGGAGAAAAGACCTAGCAATGTGCTCCCATAAAGGTTTGCAGCCTAGGAGACCCTATGGGCAGTTCTACTCTGTCTGTATAGGGTCACTATGAGTTGGAATCAGCGACAACAGGTTTTTTCATATCCCAGCCAGTTTCTTCCTTCTGCCCTCATAACCTCATTCTGAGCCCAGACTTCATAATCTTCACTAATCATCTATGAAATGTGAGTTGATAAGAGCTCTAATCAGAGTCTAGCAATCATGGCACCTTGCTCTCTCAGCAACAAACTTCACTAATTTTTCATGACATCTTTGATGCTAAACTCAAACTTCAAATCCTTCTTGACAAGATACTCCAGGCAGCCACTATCAATAGATGACAGAGTTGGCAAAGCTGAACCTTATTAAGTTAAATTCTCACCATGCATTTGCATGTTAATTTTTGGCCCCTGAACACTTAAATATAAAGTTTCCTTAAGCTCCCAAACACAAAAGGTGTCCAAGAAAGTGAGAAGAAAAATTGAAGAGTATACATTTCATTGAGTTGTTCTATAAGTTAAAATAGTCTCTCTTATCTTTTACTTATACTTATTCTCTATAGTAACTGTCTAGCTTTCTACTGTTGTTGTTATGTGCCATCAAGTCATAGCGACCCCTCCTTGGGTTTCTAAGGCAGTATCACTATGGAAGTAGATTGCCTAACCTTCCTTCCAAGGAGTGGCTGGTGGGTTTGAACCGTCAGCCTTTTGGTTAGCAGTCAAGTGCCTTAGGCACTACTCTACCAGAGCTCCTTAGCTTTCTACTAGAATGTAGAAAGAACTGTCTCGTGGTATTCTTAAAATAACATATTCATTAGCACTTGTCTACATAAAATGAGACAAACTCATCACAGTTAAATGGAACACTTTATGACAATGACACCAACTGGTTCTTTCATTGCTGTCATCAGTAGGTGTAAGAGTACAGTCATTTGTGTAGAAGCCTTGGTGGTGCAATGGTTAAGATCTTGGCTGCTAACCAAAAAGCATCCAGTGGCTCTACAGGAGAAAAACCTGGTGATCTGCTTCCATAAAGATTACAGCCTAGAAAACCCTACAATGTGGTTCTACTCTGTCACAAAAGGTCATTGGGAGTCAAATATCAACTCCACAGCACCTAACAACAGTCACTTGTATAGTTGTTTGTAGAAGGTCTTACCTGTTCCAAACTCTAGGTTTCATGAGGACAGACTCCAGGTCTGTTGTTGAGAGCTGTTCCCCAGCAACAAGCAAAAAGCCTAAACAGAGCTCTCAAACATTCATGAATCAAGGAAGGAGCTTCCTTAAGTCATTTTAAGAGGCTCTTTTCAATCATCCTGAATTGGCAAGTTTGTTGACACTAGCAAAATTTGCAATAATATTCATGAAAAGAGAACTTAAACAACTTCAATTGTTTAATCCCTTAACAAACAACAGCAAGCAAAATGATCAAGCAATCATTTAGAAGTTAAATACCATGTATATCTGAAAGTAGGACACGGTTCCTGCCCCTGAATACTTCATTGTCCCAAGAAGATATCATTAAATTGAGTTTAATGTACTGCAGTTATGTCACCGACCTTATTTTCTGGAGATCCACATTAGATTATCTAAGAAGGCATTGTGAAAATTTATCACTTACATATTTCTTACACTGACAGAGAGAACCTTCTCTTACAGCATGATTTCTGATTCAGGACAACTGTGTAAAACTAAAACTATGAAGAAAGTATGGCTCCAAGGGTAACTTTTCAGATTTGTACACTGGTCTTCTGATCTCAGATCACTACTCTCAGCAGTACCTCTCACTAACTCCACACACTGCCTCAAATGAATGTTCCATTAAAGGGGGGGCAGGGGTGGTAAAAATAAAATTCAAAACACTCACACACAAGTTTCAGATCTGAATTGTTCCAACCTTCAAAGAAAAACTGTTCTCACCAAATAAGAAAACTGGCTCTGTATAGGATGAGTAACTGACACAGATCACGGCAATATTCACAACCCTTCTACTTTCCCCAAGCAGAGTTTAGTCAGGCCACCATGAAGCTGGTACATGTGAAATCATCAGCTTCACACATCCACAGTTGTTAACTCAGAGGAACTCTGTGGATCCCATGTGCTGCCCAACATCTAGAAGAAAAGCTTCAGTCATGGATCATCCAGCAAAGTGGATTTTCCCAAGGAAGAAAGTACTGGGACATTATAAATGATGTTGTTATTATGTGCCGTTGAGTTGGACCTGACTCATAGCGACTCCTCCTTGGATTTCCAAGGTGGTATCACTATGGAAGGGAGCTCTGGTAGCATAGTGGCTAAGACACTTGCCTGCTAACCAGAAGGCTGGCGGTTCAAACCCACCAGCCACTCCTCGGAAGGAAGGTTGGGCAATCCTACTTCCATAGTGATACTGCCTCAGAAACCCAAGGAGGGGTCGCTATGAGTCGGGGCCGACTCGACGGCACATAACAACAACAACAACAACACTATGGAAATAGATTGCCCAACCTTCCTTCCAAGGAGTGGCTGGTGGCTTTGAACCGCCAGCCTTCTGGTTAGCAGTCAAATGCCTTAGGCACTACACTACCAGAGCTTCTATTATAAATGATAAGTAGTTAAAAACTAAGATCTAACAAAGTCCATGTACACACATATTTAAAACCAGATGTACAACCTAGTATTGTTTGCATAAAGAATTTAGGGCAGCTTTGGAGAGCTCTTGGAAAGTAAGCACAAAACACATTTTGCCAGATTTACTAGTTATGTGTGCTTCAATGTTAGTGGAGACCTAGAATGAACCCTGGCCAGATGGGAAAGGATGAACATGGCTTAATGCACATTCTACTAGCAGTCAAATGTGAACTGTGCCATTGAAGGATAACCAAAATTAACCTGAGAATAATGATTATCTTCGTATTCAGGATAAACATGAGGCCAACTTCATGTATTTCCCCTTCTCTGTAATTATCTGCTCTCAAATCCTCTATTAGATGCAGTATAGCTGATCCATGTTGTTGTTGTTGTTGTTGTTGTTATGTGCCATCAAGTCGAACCTGACTCATAGTGACCCCTCCTTGGGTTTCCGAGGTGGTATTACTACAGGAGTAGATTGCCCAACCTTCTTTCTGAGGAGTGGTTGATGGGTATGAACCGCCAGCCTTCTGGTTAGCAGTCAAGCACCTTAGGCATTATACTACCAGAGTTCCCTAGCTGATCCATGGTGAGTCTTAAATAAATTCCAAGTGACTTCTACTCTTACCTTAAATCAAATTCTTTATGAAACCCCCATTCATGTAGGAAATAGGATCCAAGTAATTAAGTTCAGAAAAATAAAATAACAAAATTTCCTCTTCCCCTATGTCATCCCTTAACAAAACAATAGCAAGGAAAACAATCAAGTAGTCATTTAAAAGTTAAATATCATGTATGTCTCAAAGTAGAACAAGGTTCCTGCCTCTGACTACCTCATTTTTCCAAGAAGATATCATTAAATTGGGTTTAATGTACTGTGGTTATGTTACTGTCCTTATTTTCTGGAGATGCACACTAGACTATCTAAGAGGGCATTGTAAAAATTTATCAAGCTGTATAGTTATCATTTATGTATTTCTTATACTGAGAAAGAAAACCTAAGAAACCTGAATTGACGGATTCTTCTGAATGTAAGGAACATTCACAAATGTCACTGACCAATGTGACATGTATCCAAGAACAGATAAAAAGAAATAATGTGGAGACAGATAATCTTAAAATCACAAACCCCTCCGGGATAAGACAACTGTGATAACGGGGAAGGCTTTTTAGTTTATCTTTTGCAAAGAATTTAACTTTAGGCAATTTTAAATGAACGGAGGCCACAGAAAGGACCTGGTAACTTGATTTTAGCTGTTACGAGAAAGAGTGGTACGATCTCAATCAATCACGTTGAAACTGCTGTTGTGAAGTGCCCTCGAGTCAATTCTCACTCATAAAGACCCTACACACAACAGAATAAAACACTGCGCCATCCTCACAATCCTTGCCATGTTGGAGCCCATTGTTGCAGCCAGTAGGTTAATCCATCTTGTTGAGGGTCGTATTCTTCTTCACTGTTCTTGTACTTTGCAAAGCATGATATCCTGCTCCAGGGACTGGTCCCTCCGGGCAACACAGTATATAAGAGAAAGTCTTGCCATCTTTGCCTCTAAAGAGTATTCTGGCTGCACCTCTTCCAAGACAGATTTGCAAATGGTTACTTTTTATTGCTCCCTCCTCTTCTTCTTAAAAGTCTCATGGTTACTAGCTGCACTGGATCATTTGTTTTTTAGGAACAAAATGGCCCTGTGTACACAGTAACTGCTCAAATAAACCCTATATACTTTAATTCACTTGTGCTTTGACTTTTTTTCCCCCCACAATACATGCTATATACATTTAAAAAGAAGGGAAATTCTGATTTCTATAAATTACTTTTTGAAAGTTCAGCAAGTAAGATAGTTGGTAGAAAGACAGATAGAAACATAGATAATGGATGGATGAAGCAAATATGGCAAAATGTTGGTTACTGAAGGCAAGGAGTAGGTTTGTGGGGCAGGGCAGTACTACTTTGTCTCTTGGGGTTACTATGAGTTGAAAATCAACTTGATGGCAGCAAACAACAGCTTTTTCTTATATGTTTGAAACATTCACAACAAAATAAATAAATAAATTGGATTTTCTATGTGTTTATAGATACAGTTTTAGTGACTAACAGAAACAGCCCTTACTTGTGGACAGTGGGGTCTCTGGCAAGAAAGGATATATATCTGAGATATAAGGAAACATGAAACTCCCCCAAATAGATTGTGGAATTTTCTATGCTTCAGAAAGGCTTAAAACCCCCACCTCCAAGTTCATGGAGAAAGTTGTTTGAGATTTGTTTCCATTCCAAGAAACAGAGTTGGGAAAGGGTACCATAGAGAAAAGAGAGAAACTTGATTGCCAACCAAGAGGAAGATGTGCTCACTGTGCAAATGGTAAGACAACAGTAAAGTTTCCAGAGAGAAGAATAATTCCCAGGAACTTGTGAGTGAAACAAACATGAATGTGCAAATCCATATCCAACCCCATTCCACTGCTCTGCCTCCAACATAAAAATACATGCCCGCAGCATGTATCTGTCCATTCTGGGGTCGAAAAAATTTCCTGAAAAGGGCCAGAGAGTAAATACTTTCAGCTTTGCGGGCGATAATCTGTGGCAACCACTCAACTCTGCTGCTCCAAAGTCCATCAATTGCTCACTACAAGTTCAAGTTGAAGCTTAAGAAAACTGAAATAAGTCCACAAGAGCCAAAGTACGACCATGAGTATTATACCTAAATTTAAAGACTATCTCAAGAATAGATTTGAAGCATTGAAGATGTGATTGTATAGATCAGAACAAATCATGGATAGCATTGCTAAGAATGGGAATTCCAACACTTAATTGTGCTCATGTGGAACCTGTACATAGACCAAGAGGCAGTCATTCAAACAGAACAAGGGGATATTGCATGATTTAAAATCAGGAAAGGTGTGCATCAAGGTTATTCAGTTTGTATGCTGACCAAATAATCTGAGAAGCTGGACTATATGAAGAAGAACCAGACATCAGGATTAGAAGAAGATTCAAACAACCTGTGATATGCCAATTTACAGATGACACAATTTGGTTTGCTGAAAGCGAAGAGGATTTGAAGCACTTACTGAGGAAAATCAAAGAATACAGCATTCAGTATGAATTATACTCAATATAAATGGGAAAAACATCCTCACAATGGAACCAATAAGCAACATCATGATATATGGAGAAAATGTTGAAGTTAGCAAGGATTTCATTTTACTCTGATTCACAATCATTGCCCATGGAAGCAGCACTCAAGAAATCAAGTGAAATATTGCGCTGGGAAAATCTGCTGTAAAAGACCTCTTTAAAGTATAAAAAAACCAAAGATGTCACTTTGAGGACTAAGGTGTGCCTGACCAAAGGCATGGTATTTTCAGTAGCCTCAGTTGCATGTAAAACCTGGACAATGAATAATGAAGACCAAAGAAGACTTGATACCTTTGAATTATGTTGTTGGTGAAGAATGTTAAATATACCACGGGCTGCCAGAAGAATAAACAAATCTGTCTTGAGATAACTACAAAAAGAATGCTCTTTAGAAATGAAGATGACGAGACCTCGTCTCACATAGTCTGGACATATTATCAGGGGGCCAGTCCCTGGAGAAGGGTATCATGCTTGGAAAAAGTAGAGGGTCAGCAAAAAAGAGGAAGACCCTCATAAAAGGGATTGACACAGAGGCTACAACAATGGGTGCAAACAGCAAGGACTATGAGGATGGCACAGGATTGAGTACTGTTTCATTCTATTGTGCACAGGGTCACTATGAGTCGGAACCAACTTGACAGCACCTAACAACAACAGCGCCAAAGCAGACATAAACAATACATAAATGAATAGGCATGGCTGGATTCCAATTAAACTTTATTTATGGACATTAACATTTGAATTTCATCTCACATGTCAAAAATTCCTCTTTTAGGATCTATGTAGGAGATCCTGGATAGAGAGGGAGAACAATGTGGAACAAAACTCAAAATCATTTAGGGAAAGAAAAAAAAGGGGGGGGGGAGTCCAGTTGTGCTGGTCTGATAGAGCCTGGTGGAACCACTGAGACTATGGTCCCTAGCTGCCCTTCAGGTCTGGAACTGAACCCACACCTGTGGCTTCCAGCCAAACAAAATACAGGCATATGAGTTGAACATGTACCTGAGGTAGATACACTCCTTGGAGAGAACAATCATGGGAGAAAGAAGGGCTGTGTATGTACAGGTAGAAAGCTCAGGGGTCAGGAGTACATGGAGAGATGGACACAGGGAAGAGGTAACTATTGGGAGGAAGTGGGAAGGGAGCTATTGCATTGTGGTAAACTGTTGTCAATGTCATGAGACAAAATGTGTATCAACTGCTGTATGGAAAGTGAATCTATTCTGTAAACTTTCACCCAAATCACAAAGAAAAAAAAAATCCTTCTTTGATTTTTTTCAAACATTAAAGAAAATATAGAAGTCAGCTCACAGGCCATATAAAAACAACAGACAGGCCAACCAAGCCTGGAAGCTATGGTTAGCAGCCCCTGAGGAACCTCTCAAACTCATTTTGAAACATATTATGAGATGTACTGCAGGTTAATCAAAGTGACTAGAAAACAGAAGAAATTATTAGAGTCTGGCTTCCATTATAGGAAACATTTAACCCAGAGAGTACTATACCTACTTCTCACTTATGAACTCTATTGTTATCTGACATTTCACATTTATAACAATAGTAAAAATATTATTATTTAACCATTTTGCACATTAACGACTTATGTCTGGTAGTAATGAATGTCGAAGTGTTAAATGAGAGTAACTCTGGCTGTGATGTCAACTTGGCTGGGCCATGATTCTCAGTGGTTTGGCAGTTCTGTAATGATGTAGTCATCCTCCATTTTGTGATCTGATGTGGTCACCCTCCATTTTCACATAATGCTGCTTTTCACTTAATGACCCTGTTGATAAATGAGGAGTGAATGCAGAGTCCTTTGTGTAAAGGCAAATCACTACAGTTCTGTGCCTGTGTGGTGAGGGTAGCAGACATTTCTTGGATTCCTTTCATATTTCTGTTGACCTTGCCTAAGGGGTTTTGATCTGTGAGTCACATCCATTTTGGTTGTATGAGGCTGTTGTTTTTAGGTGCTGTCGAGTCAATTCTGACTCAGCAATTTTATAGGACAGACTAGAACTGCCTCATAGGATTTCTTAGGTTATAATCTTTATGGAAGCAGACCATCAGGTCTTTCTTAAGCTGAACCACTGGGGATTTTTCAAACTGATGACTTTTTGGTTAGTGGCTGAGCACTTAACCATTGTGGCACCAGGGCTCCTTTGTGTCAGCCTAGTGGGCTGGAATCTTTCACTCCATGTAAAAAAATTGGATTTGAGGAAGGATCCACAGGTCTCCTCAAAAACTATTTGCCAGATCATCCAAGAACAGGAAGAAGGTCTATACTCTCTTAGCCAAAGCAGAGGACTGGGTTAAAGCCAACAGCAGATTTGACCTAAAAAGCCTGGGCAAGGGGCAGGCTATGGGAAGCATTTATATCATTATCAAGGGGAAAATGTGCAGACTTTGTAAGACTCACACTTTCCAAGTCCATACCAATAGCCAGATGGAGGTGTAGAGGCCAAGTTTACTCAAAGCGGTAACTGTGAATCAAGAAGGCAAGCCCCAGAAACAACCACAGTTAGTCTGACCAACCCAGTCATCAAACCAAAAGGGTGGGTCAGAATGTGAATATTTCTTTAAGAAAAACATAGTGAAAAAACTTTGTTGGTTACCAGGATGGGAGGGGAGGGGAGGGAATACACATACACACACAGAGAACAACACAGTGGTCCTTGTTTTAGAATTAGCCCATGGCTGAAACTCAACAATGTAAGAAAAACATACTTCTTATTATAATATTAATTTAACACTTAGGTAAATTAATAATCCCCTTTTTGTGTGTCTCTATTCCACTCCTTTAGAGCTTTTCAATTAAGTTTTATTAACAAAGAACATCTTGAGGCTGCTTTTTCTGTGTAATCTAAATCTAATATCTGCAAATTTTAGAAATTGGTTTAAAATTTGTTAAGAAACTAGAAAGGTGGTTGTTCCAAATGATGACTCATGACTAACCTAGAACTCTCACTTCTCCACCAAGCAAGTGAATGAGTAAGCTCTTGTTAATATTCAAACTTACCTATTAAGAGCTGATGTTAATTTAATGGGGACCATGTGCTGGGCCCTGTTCCAGTGACTTCCTTCAAAGGACAAAGTTGGTATTGTTAATCCCATTTTACAGAGAAGCATGATGAGACACAGGGAAGAAACTTAACCAAGACTGCACGGCTAGTAAGTAGTTGAACTGGGATTTGAGTGCAGATCTTTTGACACCAAAATTAATGCTCTCTCCCTTCTGTGGTGCTGTCTTTCAGACGCATCAAAAAGAACTGTGATCAAATAATGTGAAAATCACTGCTAAAGTCAGCTGGAAAATCATTTAAAATAAGACACTTACCCCTTGATTATCACTAGGTCTCACTCTCCTCATCTAAAAAGGAAAGAGTTGGTGCAAATGGCATCTATTAATTTCATGCCCCTTGACACCAATTTTGCCTTCATTAGTCAGTCATGAAAGAAGGAAAAAATGGAAAAAAGCACTTAAAGGTCACTTGGTTTTTTTTTTCAAAAGCTTATTTTTCTGTCACATAGGACTATCTTCACCATGCTTGGTGGAAATCAAGGGATAAGTCTGGCAGAGCAGAGAACCTTATAGCATGTCACAGAGAAAACTGACTAGTTGCAGCATAACATCTGAGGTGAAATTTTACACAGCTGCCTCCCCCATCAGACTGTGAGGTCTTTGATGGCAGAGACCAGACTTTATTAGACTTCATTCCTCACTAGCACCCTCTCCCCTTACACACACACAGGATCTAAAGCCTTGAACAGAAGACCAAATATGCACATGCTGTTGACAGTACAAAGATTTTAAGAATATACCATTTAAGGGTTGGGTGTAGCCCAGAAGGAAGATTGGGAAATCTACTTCCGTAGTGGTACTGCCTCAGAAACCCAAGAAGGGGTCGCTATGAGTCGGATCTGACTTGACAGCCGTGAGTTTGACTTGGTTCTGGTAGCCCAGAAAGGCATGTTTAAAATCACCTAATTCGTGTGTGTGTGTGTGTGTGTGTCTGTGTGTATGTGCCTAAACAGTTAGATGTGAGTTCACTGTTGTTGTTGGTGTTATGTGCCTTCAAGTTGGAGCCGACTCATAGTGACCTCTCCTTGGGTTTCCAAGGTGGTATCACTACGGAAGTAGATTGCCCAACCTTCCTTCCGAGGAGTGGCTGG
>NW_006921793.1:5251741-5254734 GCF_000298275.1 Orycteropus afer afer
ACTACTCTACCAGAGCTCCTTGAGTTCACTAGATTCATAAATTAACCAGGAGGGGTATATAGAAGCCATGCATTGACCAGCAATGTTAGCACAAAAAGATCACAAGCCTGTGTCCAACTATAATGCTGGGTACACCGAGTGATTCAAGTGCCTTCAATTCAGCTCACTTCCACACACACTTTCTCACTACCTGCTATGTGTCAAGGACTACACTGGCATCTACTAGGGTAACAAGGTTAATTAACTAAGACCAGGACCTTGCCCTTAGTAACTATTATGGATTGAAGAGTATCCTCCCAAAATATGTGTTGTAAATCCTAACTTTTATGTCTGTGGTTATAATCAGATTTGGGAATGAGTTGGTTTTGTTATGTTAAAGTGGCAGGATTAGTGGAGGGTGTGTCTTGAGCCAATCTCTTTCAAGATATAAAAGATTAAATAAGCAAATAATAACTGTGAGAAAATATATTTCTGTGTATTAAAGGACATAACAGTTTATGACTGTTTTGGATTGTTAAAATGATTGGGAAAGAGAAGTTATCCTCCAGGTATGAAAAAATCATGGCTAGAAAGGCCAGGGTGTGGTCTGTGGTGATGGCTTTCAGATGGTCTTTCTCACCACCGTCTTATAATTCTCATCAAATGATTGAGGGGATTATACAAATAAGGCTCGAAGGAAGGTTGGGCAATGTACTTCTATAGTGATACTGCCTCGGCAACCCAGGGTGGGGTCGCTATGAGTCGGGCCGACTCGATGGCACATAACAACAACAACATACAAATAAGGAAGGTCGGGCAATCTACTTCCATAGCGATATCACCTCAGAAACCCAAGGAGGGGTCACTATGAGTTGGGTCTGACTCAACGACAGTGGACAGTGAGATTTTTATACAAATCAAGTTCTGTGGGTTACCCAAGGAGACTGGGAAGCTTGCTAATAATACAAATAAGAACTCCATGGGGTTTGTTATAGCAGCACTAAAAAACTGAGACAATGATCTAGTGTCTGGCAAGGCACAGGGCTATGTACCCAAGCAAGGTAGTCAGTCTTCAATTTACAACATATTCAAGTTAAGACAAACCACACTTACATTTTTTTCTTTACATCTTAATGTTATTAATAGTACTACATACAATGTTGCAGTGCATAATTTGATGATGTTATCATTCTCATATTTTCACTCACAAGTGTCTAATTCTATTATTTACTGTTCAAAACACTGCTGTACAGATTTTGTCTTTTAACCTAAATTAGGAGTGTCAGTTGCTTGAAAATATGGACCCAAATGGTGACTGCTCTGCTAAAATCAACAGGCAGATTTAGAAAGCAGTGAGATGTCACTGCAAAATATATGAAGAAGAAGGAAAAAAAAAAAAAAAAAGACCACACAGACAACTCACTAATTTTCTGACTAGAAATGTTACTCCTATCCCAGTGATAATTTAGACAGTCCAGAATCTTCCACAAGTGGAGTTATAATGGCAACTGATAGAATGTCAACATCAGACCAACTTGCCAGAATGGAACCCTGCTGTAAGCTAGGGACTATCTATACTAAAAATACCATTTCTAAGAATCAATAGTAAACCATGTCTTAGATACAGAGGAGGCATGGACTTCCCAAATAAGATAATGTTTGAGTAAAGTTCAGAAGGAGAACAATGAGAGGAGAATGAGGGAAGATCATGAAAGAAAGGCATTCCAGTTGGAGAAAAAAGCCCTGCCCTAACACACTGGGTAGTGTATTTAGGGAAGCAGAGGCAGACCCTTTCCAATGACATACATAACAAGAGCGAAAGATGGAAGGGAGATGTATATTGTCACATGCATTTCCCCAGGTGCTCTCCAATCACTTGTGGAAGATGAGGGAGATAGATATCATTCATTTTGTGGTTAGGTAGCTAGGCAGAGGCAAGCAGAGGGTAAGCTCTGTCGACTCAGGTGCATGCTTACCTTGTGCTCTGCTGTAACTTCCAAGTACATTAAATGGTTATTTATCAAATAACAATAACAGGTAAGGTGACGCAGTTACAAGTGAATTAATGACTAAGTTAAAATTAGGATCAAAGATGGTTCAATGCTTGTGACAAAATTATTAATTCCCAAGCCAGGTAGAGATAACTAATAAAAAGTTGGAAAAACATCTGAAATGAAATGGTTAAAGGAAAGCCAATAGAAGGATGTCAGAGCATAAAATGTTAAGATTCACAAAATCTTACAAAATCAAGTCTAAAACGATAAATATCCTTTAATGGTTAGAAAATCTTATTTTATGGATGCACCATTATTTACTCAAGCCCATCCCATTGGATATTTATGAGGCTAAATTTCTAGACATAAATGTCTGTATAAATTCCTTCAAAGAGCAATTGTTAATCAAGAAAAGTATGCATAAAAATGAAAGTACTTTTCTATGAAACTATTGAGTAATTTTTATTTTCATTTCTATAATGTTTATAATTTTCTGAATTTTGTATAGTGGTCATAGACTTTTCTTTTTTGAAAAGAGTTTTTAAAACAAAGTATACAGAATAATAGAACAATAACCATCTTTCTACCAGTCAGAAAAAAGTAACATTTCATGTTTGTTTCAGTTTCTTTATAATATGCAACACAGCTCACTGCTGTTGAGTCAGATCCGACTCACAACGATCCTTCCTTGGGTTTCCAAAGTGGTATCGTTACAGAAGTAGATTGCCCAACCTTCCTTCCGAGGAGTGGCTGATGGGTTTGAACTGCCAGTCTTCTGGTTAGCAGTCAAAATGCCTTAGGCACTACGCCACCAGAGATCCCTTCTTTATAAGAGAAGTATAGAAGAGAAGTTGTTGTTGTTGTTGTTATTTGCCGTCGAGTCGGCCTCGACTCATAGCGACCCCTCCTTGGGTTTCCGAGGCACTATCACTACGGAAGTAGGATTGCCCAACCTTCCTTCCGAGGAGTGGCTGGTGGATTTGAACCGCCAGCCTTCTGGTTAGCAGTCAAGTGCCTTAG